>NW_025533687.1:95000-132500 GCF_020615455.1 Coregonus clupeaformis | reverse complement strand
CCCAGCCCTCTCTCCTCTCCTCTCCCTCCGAGCCCTTTCTCCTCCCATCCCCTCCCATCCCTCTCTCCTCTCCTCTCCCTACCAGCCCTTTCTCCTCCCCTCCCAGCCCTCTCTCCTCTCCTCTCCCTACCAGCCCTCTCTCCTCTCCTCTCCCAGCCCTCTGTCTAATGTGTTCCTCACTCTGAGTTGTCCTCTTGAGATTCCTTTCTTTTAACTCTTGCTCTTTTTGTGTCTTATTTCTAGTGGTCTGTTTGCGAGTCACTACACAGAAACACACTACCTGGAAGACGGCAGCGCGGTCACCGGCTCTCACAACCTCACGGTACGGTATTACGTCAAATGGAGTCTCACAAAACTTCACGGTACGGTATTTAGTTTATTGGAGTTTTTAAGTCATCACTATTTCCTAGATTGATAGAACCACTTGGTTACTAACAAGACAAAGGGGAGAACGACAGAACCGCACAATAACAAGACGTACCTCATACCTATTATCTTGCTGTTGTTTTTCCTCTACGTAGAAAAAACAGTTCTGTGGAGCTCAGAGACCTCTCGTTGAACCCCTGAACCCGTGACCTCTCGTTGAACCCCTGAACCCGTGACCTCTCGTTGAACCCCTGAACCCGTGACCTCTTGTTGAACCCTGAACCCGTGACCTCTCGTTGAACCCTGAACCCGTGACCTCTCGTTGAACCCCTGAACCCGTGACCTCTCGTTGAACCCTGAACCCGTGACCTCTCGTTGAACCCCTGAACCCGTGACCTCTTGTTGAACCCTGAACCTGTGACCTCTCGTTGAACCCTGAACCCGTGACCTCTCGTTGAACCCTGAACCCATCAGGGTGAGGGGTTCTCCCTCCATTTAGAGGAAAATGGACTAAAGGAAATGTTGATGTTCCTGTAAAATCCCTTCTGAAAGCCTCCCAGAACCAATGAGGGAGCAGCGTGGTTAAAGATAGTTGTGTGTTGTTGGTGAAAGTGGTCTTCGTTTCTGCCATGGCTTTCTGCACCCACAGATTCAAGGAAGTCAGAAACGAACTGCTTATTTCCCAAGGTTTCATATGTTTGTTGTGTGACTGTGACCCTGTCACCCCAGTGTGTCTGTGTTTCATCAAATATGAATCTGTTGGTGCAGAAAGCCTTGATTTCTGCCGTGGCGTTTTTGAGCCCACTGATTCATATTTGATGAAACGCCGACACACTGGAGTCACAGTCGCACAACAAAATATGAAACGTTGGGAAATAGAGGAAGGCTGAGTTATACACTCCTTAAAAAGGTGCTACCTAGAACCATAAAGGGTTAGTTTACAGGTAGATCTGAATAACCTTTGAACCCTATTTTCTCTGAGTGTAGATGAAGCTGAAAAATTCAGATTAAATCGGTCAAGTCCTGTTACCGTCCAAATCCTCAAGTCTAAAGTGAATTAGTGTGCTAACAAGCACGCTGTCCTCATTACAAATCTATGTATTTACAAAAACGTCTGCATTACAATTAGTGTTTATAAACATATCTCTCCATAACACTAGATTTATGTCAGTGCAGCATCACATTGTGTATAACACTGAAATTGTTAATGTACTAATGCCTGCTATTGTGAGGCCAAACAAACAAAATGGAGAATGTTGTATGGATTTCAACTGAAGACCGACCAGTCAAACTGTTTTGACACAACCCTTCATTAAATCACCTTAGACTCAACCACCTATTCTAACCCAAGCCTGGTCCCAGATCTCTTTGGGCCATAGAGCCCAACTCTTATCGGTTGTGTTGGGGCTGGCCTCACCAAAATCTGAATTTTTCTCAATGTCATTTTTTAATTTTTGTATTTTATGTCTGTAATTCTGCAATTTAGCTTTTTGCTGCAGATCAAAGATCAAATAAACCTTATTATAAACTCAGAAGAAGAAAAATCTACTCCATTTTAATTAGTAAGAGAGACCTGTGAAGGATAGCCATTTTAATCAGTAAGAGGGACCTGTGAAGGATAGCCATTTTAATCAGTAAGAGGGACCTGTGAAGGATAGCCATTTTAATCAGTAAGAGGGACCTGTGAAGGATAGCCATTTTAATCAGTGAGAGGGACCTGTGAAGGATAGCCATTTTAATCAGTAAGAGGGACCTGTGAAGGATAGCCATTTTAATCAGTGAGAGGGACCTGTGAAGGATAGCCATTTTAATCAGTAAGAGGTGCCTGTGAAGGATAGCCATTTTAATCAGTAAGAGGGAGCTGTGAAGGATAGCCATTTTAATCAGTAAGAGGGACCTGTGAAGGATAGCCATTTTAATCAGTAAGAGGGACCTGTGAAGGATAGCCATTTTAATCAGTAAGAGGGACCTGTAAAGGATAGCCATTTTAATCAGTAAGAGGGACCTGTGAAGGATAGCCATTTTAATCAGTAAGACGGACCTGTGAAGGATAGCCATTTTAATCAGTAAGAGGGACCTGTAAAGGATAGCCATTTTAATCAGTAAGAGAGACCTGTAAAGGATAGCCATTTTAATCAGTAAGAGGGACCTGTGAAGGATAGCCATTTTAATCAGTAAGAGGGACCTGTGAAGGATAGCCATTTTAATCAGTAAGAGGGACCTGTGAAGGATAGCCATTTTAATCAGTGAGAGGGACCTGTGAAGGATAGCCATTTTAATCAGTAAGAGGGACCTGTGAAGGATAGCCATTTTAATCAGTAAGAGGTGCCTGTGAAGGATAGCCATTTTAATCAGTAAGAGGGACCTGTGAAGGATAGCCATTTTAATCAGTAAGAGGGACCTGTGAAGGATAGCCATTTTAATCAGTAAGAGATGCCTGTGAAGGATACGTGATCTAGCCTTTTATTGTTTGCTCTCTCATTGGAGTCTTTAGCTCAACCTATGAATGTGTCATGTTTGGCAAGATAGCACAAACAGACCTGTGACCAGGCTAACTAAGCCGACTGCCTCTGACTTCATATCATGCCACTGGTAGGTAGACCGCAGGGCTGGAAGAAAGGGAGAGGTGTATCTCCCGAGTAGCGCAGTGGTCTAAGGCTTTGCCACTAGAGATCCTGGTTCGAGTCCAGGCTCTGTCGTAGCCGGCCGCGACCGGGAGACCCATGGGGCGGCGCACAATTGGCCCAGCGTCGTCCAGGGTAGGGGAGGGAATGGCCGGCAGGGATGTAGCTCAGTTGGTAGAGCATGGCGTTTGCAACGCCAGGGTTGTGGGTTCATTTCCCATGGGGGGCCAGTATGAAAAATATAAAAAATGTATGCACTCACTAACCTTAAGTCGCTCTGGATAAGAGTGTCTGCTAAATGACTAAAATGTACATGTATTGAGGGTAGTGGCTAGTACCCACAGTTCAGTCTGTCTGCTGGGGTTCTCTATTCTTACCTCAGGACCATGTCTGTGGAGTGGGGAGGTCACTCAGCTCAGCTGGGGAAGACAAAGACATCCTATAATTCATTATGTGGTGGAAGCACTGTTTGATTTACAGACCTAAAAAGGAGGAGGAGGAGGAGGAGGAGGAAGTGGAGGAGGAGGAGGAGGAGGAGGAGGAAGATAAGGAAGTGGAGGAGGGAGAGGAGGAGGAAGAGGAGGTGGAGGAGGAGGAGGGAGATAAGGAAGTGGAGGAGGAAGTCGAAGAGGAGGAGGAGGAAGAGGAGGAGGGAGATAAGGAAGTGCAGGAGGAGGAAGAGGAGGGGGAGGAGGAGGCAGAAGAGGAGGAGAAAGTGGAGGAGGAGGAGGAGGAAGAGGAGGAAGAGGTGGAAGAGGTGGAGGAGGAAGTGGGGCTGTTAGTACTGCCAGGTCTGCTCTGGTCTGGTCTGGTCTGGTTTGGACTGGGTCAATAAAACATTGTGCTGGAGTTTCACAATTAGGCAAAGAGGGAGTAAAGAGGTGAGGGTGGAGAGAGAATGGTAATGTCTAGAGGTGAGGGTGGAGAGAGAATGGGAATGTCTAGAGGTGAGGGTGGAGAGAGAATGGGAATGTCTAGAGGAGAGGGTGGAGAGAGAATGGGAATGTCTAGAGGTGAGGGTGGAGAGAGAATGGGAATGTCTAGAGGTGAGGGTGGAGAGAGAATGGGAATGTCTAGAGGAGAGGGTGGAGAGAGAATGGGAATGTCTAGAGGAGAGGGTGGAGAGAGAATGGGAATGTCTAGAGGAGAGGGTGGAGAGAGAATGGGAATATCTAGAGGAGAGGGTGGAGAGAGAATGGGAATGTCTAGAGGTGAGGGTGGAGAGAGAATGGGAATGTCTAGAGGAGAGGGTGGAGAGAGAATGGGAATGTCTAGAGGTGAGGGTGGAGAGAGAATGGGAATGTCTAGAGGTGAGGGTTAAGAGAGAGAATGGGAATGTCTAGAGGAGAGGGTGGAGAGAGAATGGGAATGTCTAGAGGAGAGGGTGGAGAGAGAATGGGAATGTCTAGAGGAGAGGGTTAAGAGAGAGAATGGGAATGTCTAGAGGTGAGGGTGGAGAGAGAATGGGAATGTCTAGAGGAGAGGGTGGAGAGAGAATGGGAATGTCTAGAGGTGAGGGTGGAGAGAGAATGGGAATGTCTAGAGGAGAGGGTGGAGAGAGAATGGGAATGTCTAGAGGAGAGGGTGGAGAGAGAATGGGAATGTCTAGAGGAGAGGGTGGAGAGAGAATGGCACAGTGAAGTGGTGAGGGTGGAGAGAGAATGGGAATGTCTAGAGGAGAGGGTGGAGAGAGAATGGGAATGTCTAGAGGAGAGGGTGGAGAGAGAATGGAACAGAGGAGAGGAGAGGGTGGAGAGAGAATGGGAATGTCTAGAGGAGAGGGTGGAGAGAGAATGGGAATGTCTAGAGGAGAGGCTGGAGAGAGAATGGGAATGTCTAGAGGAGAGGGTGGAGAGAGAATGGGAATGTATAGAGGAGAGGCTGGAGAGAGAATGGGAATGTCTAAAGGAGAGGGTGGAGAGAGAATGGGAATGTCTAGAGGAGAGGGTGGAGAGAGAATGGGAATGTCTAGAGGAGAGGGTGGAGAGATAATGGGAATGTCTAGAGGAGAGGGTGGAGAGAGAATGGAACAGAGGAGAGGAGAGGGTGGAGAGAGAATGGGGCAGAGGAGAGGGTGGAGAGAGAATGGGAAAGTGGAAGGGAGAGGACGCTCAGACAAAGAAGAAGTGGGCTGCTTGCTTTGCCTTTAGGTGAACAGTCCATTGTTCCTTTTAAAAACTTTGATTTCAACAATCCCAAACTTAAGTAGTTACTGTAAATATTCTTTACAAGATGAAACACAGTGACAATAGGAATTTTACTATTGACTTGATACATGGTAAATGGTTACACCTTGTGGAACATTGATGAAAAGATGAAAATCTAGCTACCATCATGCAGTACATGTTCAACCCACACATTCACATGGACAATATTTTCCACACTGAGCATCACGTTCCAGTTGATCCTGCTGTGGAGTGGGACTAGGTCAGACTATCCCTGTCCTTGGCTGGGTTTGGCCCACTCAGCACAATCCAGACATTCCACAGCACACGCACAATAAGGGAGCTGTACTGGACCAGACTGGACTGGACCGGGTCTGGGTGGGAGCACTCCACTGAGAATCCAGGCCACATGCAGGGCTGGGCTGGGACGCTTGGGGTCCCTGTGAACCTAGCTTGATTTTTACCAACAATTCCCCTACTATTAGCAGGACATATAATGAAAGCTCCTCCTCCCTTTAGCAGGGGACATAATGAAAGCTCCTCCTCCCCTTAGCAGTGACTGGATCCCCTAGTGACAGTGACTGGTTCCTTTAGGATCTGGATCAATTAGTGACTGGATCCCCTAGTGACTGGATCCCCTAGTGACTGGATCCCCTAGTGACTGGGTCCCCTAGTGACTGGATCCCTTACTTCTGGATCCCCTAGTGACTGGGTCCCCTAGTGACTGGATCCCTTAGTGACTGGATCCCCTACTTCTGGAACCCCTAGTGACTGGGTCCCCTAGTGACTGGATCCCTTAGTGACTGGATCCCCTACTTCTGGAACCCCTAGTGACTGGGTCCCCTAGTGACTGGATGCCATAGTGACTGAATCCCCTACTGACTGGATCCCCTAGTGACTGGTTCCAGCCCTTCATGGGAGAGTCAGACTGGAGGGTTCTATAGTCCCCTAGTGACTGGGTCCAGCCCTTCATGGGAGAGTCAGACTGGAGGGTTCTATAGTCCCCTAGTGACTGGGTCCAGCCCTTCATGGGAGAGTGGGACTGGAGGGTTCTATAGTCCCCTAGTGACTGGGTCCAGCCCTTCATGGGAGAGTCAGACTGGAGGGTTCTATAGTCCCCTAGTGACTGGGTCCAGCCCTTCATGGGAGAGTGGGACTGGAGGGTTCTATAGTCCCCTAGTGACTGGGTCCAGCCCTTCATGGGAGAGTCAGACTGGAGGGTTCTATAGTCCCCTAGTGACTGGGTCCAGCCCTTCATGGGAGAGTCAGACTGGAGGGTTCTATAGTCCCCTAGTGACTGGGTCCAGCCCTTCATGGGAGAGTCAGACTGGAGGGTTCTATAGTCCCCTAGTGACTGGGTCCAGCCCTTCATGGGAGAGTCAGACTGGAGGGTTCTATAGTCCCCTAGTGACTGGTTCCAGCCCTTCATGGGAGAGTCAGACTGGAGGGTTCTATAGTCCACTAGTGACTGGGTCCAGCCCTTCATGGGAGAGTCAGACTGGAGGGTTCTATAGTCCCCTAGTGACTGGTTCCAGCCCTTCATGGGAGAGTCAGACTGGAGGGTTCTATAGTCCCCTAGTGACTGGGTCCAGCCCTTCATGGGAGAGTCAGACTAGAGGGTTCTATAGTCCCCTAGTGACTGGGTCCAGCCCTTCATGGGAGAGTCAGACTAGAGGGTTCTATAGTCCACTAGTGACTGGGTCCAGCCCTTCATGGGAGAGTCAGACTGGAGGGTTCTATAGTCCCCTAGTGACTGGGTCCAGCCCTTCATGGGAGAGTCAGACTGGAGGGTTCTATAGTCCCCTAGTGACTGGGTCCAGCCCTTCATGGGAGAGTCAGACTAGAGGGTTCTATAGTCCACTAGTGACTGGGTCCAGCCCTTCATGGGAGAGTCAGACTGGAGGGTTCTATAGTCCACTAGTGACTGGGTCCAGCCCTTCATGGGAGAGTCAGACTGGAGGGTTCTATAGTCCCCTAGTGACTGGGTCCAGCCCTTCATGGGAGAGTCAGACTGGAGGGTTCTATAGTCCCCTAGTGACTGGGTCCAGCCCTTCATGGGAGAGTCAGACTGGAGGGTTCTATAGTCCCCTAGTGACTGGGTCCAGCCCTTCATGGGAGAGTCAGACTGGAGGGTTCTATAGTCCCCTAGTGACTGGGTCCAGCCCTTCATGGGAGAGTCAGACTGGAGGGTTGTATAGTCCCCTAGTGACTGGGTCCAGCCCTTCATGGGAGAGTCAGACTGGAGGGTTCTATAGTCCACTAGTGACTGGGTCCAGCCCTTCATGGGAGAGTGGGACTGGAGGGTTCTATAGTCCACTAGTGACTGGGTCCAGCCCTTCATGGGAGAGTGGGACTGGAGGGTTCTATAGTCCCCTAGTGACTGGGTCCAGCCCTTCATGGGAGAGTCAGACTGGAGGGTTCTATAGTCCCCTAGTGACTGGGTCCAGCCCTTCATGGGAGAGTGGGACTGGAGGGTTCTATAGTCCACTAGTGACTGGGTCCAGCCCTTCATGGGAGAGTCAGACTGGAGGGTTCTATAGTCCCCTAGTGACTGGGTCCAGCCCTTCATGGGAGAGTGGGACTGGAGGGTTCTATAGTCCCCTAGTGACTGGGTCCAGCCCTTCATGGGAGAGTGGGACTGGAGGGTTCTATAGTCCCCTAGTGACTGGGTCCAGCCCTTCATGGGAGAGTCAGACTGGAGGGTTCTATAGTCCACTAGTGACTGGGTCCAGCCCTTCATGGGAGAGTCAGACTGGAGGGTTCTATAGTCCACTAGTGACTGGGTCCAGCCCTTCATGGGAGAGTCAGACTGGAGGGTTCTATAGTCCCCTAGTGACTGGGTCCAGCCCTTCATGGGAGAGTGGGACTGGAGGGTTCTATAGTCCCCTAGTGACTGGGTCCAGCCCTTCATGGGAGAGTGGGACTGGAGGGTTCTATAGTCCCCTAGTGACTGGGTCCAGCCCTTCATGGGAGAGTCAGACTGGAGGGTTCTATAGTCCACTAGTGACTGGGTCCAGCCCTTCATGGGAGAGTCAGACTGGAGGGTTCTATAGTCCACTAGTGACTGGGTCCAGCCCTTCATGGGAGAGTCAGACTGGAGGGTTCTATAGTCCACTAGTGACTGGGTCCAGCCCTTCATGGGAGAGTCAGACTGGAGGGTTCTATAGTCCACTAGTGACTGGTTCCAGCCCTTCATGGGAGAGTGGGACTGGAGGGTTCTATAGTCCCCTAGTGACTGGGTCCAGCCCTTCATGGGAGAGTGGGACTGGAGGGTTCTATAGTCCACTAGTGACTGGGTCCAGCCCTTCATGGGAGAGTCAGACTGGAGGGTTCTATAGTCCCCTAGTGACTGGGTCCAGCCCTTCATGGGAGAGTCAGACTGGAGGGTTCTATAGTCCCCTAGTGACTGGGTCCAGCCCTTCATGGGAGAGTCAGACTGGAGGGTTCTATAGTCCACTAGTGACTGGGTCCAGCCCTTCATGGGAGAGTGGGACTGGAGGGTTCTATAGTCCCCTAGTGACTGGGTCCAGCCCTTCATGGGAGAGTGGGACTGGAGGGTTCTATAGTCCCCTAGTGACTGGGTCCAGCCCTTCATGGGAGAGTCAGACTGGAGGGTTCTATAGTCCCCTAGTGACTGGGTCCAGCCCTTCATGGGAGAGTCAGACTGGAGGGTTCTATAGTCCCCTAGTGACTGGGTCCAGCCCTTCATGGGAGAGTGGGACTGGAGGGTTCTATAGTCCCCTAGTGACTGGGTCCAGCCCTTCATGGGAGAGTGGGACTGGAGGGTTCTATAGTCCCCTAGTGACTGGGTCCAGCCCTTCATGGGAGAGTCAGACTGGAGGGTTCTATAGTCCCCTAGTGACTGGGTCCAGCCCTTCATGGGAGAGTCAGACTGGAGGGTTCTATAGTCCACTAGTGACTGGGTCCAGCCCTTCATGGGAGAGTCAGACTGGAGGGTTCTATAGTCCCCTAGTGACTGGGTCCAGCCCTTCATGGGAGAGTCAGACTGGAGGGTTCTATAGTCCCCTAGTGACTGGGTCCAGCCCTTCATGGGAGAGTCAGACTGGAGGGTTCTATAGTCCCCTAGTGACTGGGTCCAGCCCTTCATGGGAGAGTCAGACTGGAGGGTTCTATAGTCCACTAGTGACTGGGTCCAGCCCTTCATGGGAGAGTCAGACTGGAGGGTTCTATAGTCCCCTAGTGACTGGGTCCAGCCCTTCATGGGAGAGTCAGACTGGAGGGTTCTATAGTCCACTAGTGACTGGGTCCAGCCCTTCATGGGAGAGTCAGACTGGAGGGTTCTATAGTCCCCTAGTGACTGGGTCCAGCCCTTCATGGGAGAGTCAGACTGGAGGGTTCTATAGTCCCCTAGTGACTGGGTCCAGCCCTTCATGGGAGAGTCAGACTAGAGGGTTCTATAGTCCACTAGTGACTGGGTCCAGCCCTTCATGGGAGAGTCAGACTGGAGGGTTCTATAGTCCCCTAGTGACTGGGTCCAGCCCTTCATGGGAGAGTCAGACTGGAGGGTTCTATAGTCCCCTAGTGACTGGTTCCAGCCCTTCATGGGAGAGTCAGACTGGAGGGTTCTATAGTCCCCTAGTGACTGGGTCCAGCCCTTCATGGGAGAGTCAGACTGGAGGGTTCTATAGTCCACTAGTGACTGGGTCCAGCCCTTCATGGGAGAGTCAGACTGGAGGGTTCTATAGTCCCCTAGTGACTGGGTCCAGCCCTTCATGGGAGAGTCAGACTGGAGGGTTCTATAGTCCCCTAGTGACTGGGTCCAGCCCTTCATGGGAGAGTCAGACTGGAGGGTTCTATAGTCCCCTAGTGACTGGGTCCAGCCCTTCATGGGAGAGTCAGACTGGAGGGTTCTATAGTCCCCTAGTGACTGGGTCCAGCCCTTCATGGGAGAGTCAGACTGGAGGGTTCTATAGTCCCCTAGTGACTGGGTCCAGCCCTTCATGGGAGAGTGGGACTGGAGGGTTCTATAGTCCCCTAGTGACTGGGTCCAGCCCTTCATGGGAGAGTCAGACTGGAGGGTTCTATAGTCCCCTAGTGACTGGGTCCAGCCCTTCATGGGAGAGTCAGACTGGAGGGTTCTATAGTCCACTAGTGACTGGGTCCAGCCCTTCATGGGAGAGTCAGACTGGAGGGTTCTATAGTCCACTAGTGACTGGGTCCAGCCCTTCATGGGAGAGTCAGACTGGAGGGTTCTATAGTCCCCTAGTGACTGGGTCCAGCCCTTCATGGGAGAGTCAGACTGGAGGGTTCTATAGTCCACTAGTGACTGGGTCCAGCCCTTCATGGGAGAGTGGGACTGGAGGGTTCTATAGTCCCCTAGTGACTGGGTCCAGCCCTTCATGGGAGAGTCAGACTGGAGGGTTCTATAGTCCCCTAGTGACTGGGTCCAGCCCTTCATGGGAGAGTCAGACTGGAGGGTTCTATAGTCCCCTAGTGACTGGGTCCAGCCCTTCATGGGAGAGTCAGACTGGAGGGTTCTATAGTCCACTAGTGACTGGGTCCAGCCCTTCATGGGAGAGTCAGACTGGAGGGTTCTATAGTCCACTAGTGACTGGGTCCAGCCCTTCATGGGAGAGTCAGACTGGAGGGTTCTATAGTCCCCTAGTGACTGGGTCCAGCCCTTCATGGGAGAGTCAGACTGGAGGGTTCTATAGTCCCCTAGTGACTGGGTCCAGCCCTTCATGGGAGAGTCAGACTGGAGGGTTCTATAGTCCACTAGTGACTGGGTCCAGCCCTTCATGGGAGAGTCAGACTAGAGGGTTCTATAGTCCCCTAGTGACTGGGTCCAGCCCTTCATGGGAGAGTCAGACTGGAGGGTTCTATAGTCCACTAGTGACTGGGTCCAGCCCTTCATGGGAGAGTCAGACTGGAGGGTTCTATAGTCCACTAGTGACTGGGTCCAGCCCTTCATGGGAGAGTCAGACTGGAGGGTTCTATAGTCCACTAGTGACTGGGTCCAGCCCTTCATGGGAGAGTCAGACTGGAGGGTTCTATAGTCCCCTAGTGACTGGGTCCAGCCCTTCATGGGAGAGTGGGACTGGAGGGTTCTATAGTCCCCTAGTGACTGGGTCCAGCCCTTCATGGGAGAGTGGGACTGGAGGGTTCTATAGTCCCCTAGTGACTGGGTCCAGCCCTTCATGGGAGAGTCAGACTGGAGGGTTCTATAGTCCCCTAGTGACTGGGTCCAGCCCTTCATGGGAGAGTCAGACTGGAGGGTTCTATAGTCCACTAGTGACTGGGTCCAGCCCTTCATGGGAGAGTCAGACTGGAGGGTTCTATAGTCCCCTAGTGACTGGGTCCAGCCCTTCATGGGAGAGTCAGACTTAGACTGGAGTGGCCCAGTCCTCCAGTCTCCCATCAGTCTAAGATGGACTGATCCATTGGTAATTTACTGGCCTGTCTGGAGGGAGTTAGGGGGGAGGGAGGAATCTGAGCCCCTTCATTCCCCCCTTTCATTTGTCAGTATTTTAGGCCAGCAAAGCGTCTGTCAGAGGCAAGGTATTAGAGGGAGGGAGTGAGTGATGAGTGAGGGAGGGAGGGAGTGATGAGTGAGGGAGGGAGTGAGTGATGAGTCAGAGACTCTTCACTTCTCCGTCCTTCCCCTTTCATATGTCTGTTTTCTAGCTCTCTGTAATGGAAGTTTCATATTCCTCACTCAGATGACGTACCAGACACAGGAAGGGAGACGCTAGTCCTTCATGACAGATTGTTAACATCCAACAGCTCAAAACATATTTTATCCATACAAAAAGTGTAAGAATAAATGCATGGTAATGATGAACAAAATGAAGTTTGATAGATTCTACATTCACAGAGGTGTACAACAGGGCTGTCCAATTTTACATTTACATTTTAGTCATTTAGCAGACGCTCTTATCCAGAGCCACTTACAGTTAGTGAATACATATTTTTTTATACTGGCCCCCCGTGGGAAACGAACCCACAACCCTGGCGTTGCAAACGTCATGCTCTACCAACTGAGCTACATCCCTGCCGGCCATTCCCTCCCCTACCCTGGATGACGCTGGGCCAATTGTGCGCCGCCCATGAGTCTCCCGGTCGCGGCCGGCTGCGACAGAGCCTGGATACGAACCAGGATCTCTAGTGGCACAGTTAGCACTGCGATGCAGTGCCTTAGACCACTGCACCACTCAGGATCTAATCTCCCCAGTTTGATAGATTCTACATTCACAGAGGTGTACAACAGGGCTGTCCAATCTCCCCTTTCAAATCAAATCAAATCAAATCAAATTGTATTGGTCACATGCGCCGAATACAACAGGTGCAGACATCACAGTGAAATGGTTACTTACAGCCCTTAACCAACAGTGCATTTATTTTTAACAAAAAAAGTAAAAATAAAACAACAACAAAAAAAGTGTTGAGAAAAAAAAGAGCAGAAGTAAAATAAAGTGACAGTAGGGAGGCTATATATACAGGGGGGTACCGTTGCAGAGTCAATGTGCGGGGGCACCGGCTAGTTGAGGTAATATGTACATGTGGGTAGAGTTAAAGTGACTATGCATAAATAATTAACAGAGTAGCAGCAGCGTAAAAAGGATGGGGTGGGGGGGCAGTGCAAATAGTCCGGGTAGCCATGATTAGCTGTTCAGGAGTCTTATGGCTTGGGGGTAGAAGCTGTTGAGAAGTCTTTTGGACCTAGACTTGGCACTCCGGTACCGCTTGCCGTGCGGTAGCAGAGAGAACAGTCTATGACTAGGGTGGCTGGAGTCTTTTACAATTTGAGGGCCTTCCTCCTTCTATTTTAGGGCTTCATGAATTATCCCACCTAGCTGTAAGTGGCTCTGGATAAGAGCTTCTGCTAAATGACTAAAATGTAAATGTACAGGTGTAGGATCTTTAATTTGAGCCAGTTTGCTACAGCAGGAAAATAATCCTGCAGAAACAGGAAATGTGAATTATTATATGGATTATAATTAATGGCATTTTTTGTAGGGTTTGATACATTTTATGTTAGGGCAAATCAAATCTGACTTTTTAAAGTGGAAATTAAAAACTTTAAACCTTCAATATACTACAAGTATGCATTTCCTGCTGTGTAGGAAAATCCTCATCAACAGAAGAGTGAACAAATTAAGATCTTACATCTGTAGTTTCCATTAAAGCAGGTCAGGTGTCAAATGATGATCCTTCTCTTGACCCCTGAATGGCAAAGACTGGACTCTTATGGTTCTCTCTCAGGAAGCAGAAAGCCTAAAAACAGTCCATTCAAATCCCCCGAACACCAGCGCATCAGTCCTGACATCATCAATGAAACATGAGGTCATAGCATTAATGCAGTGAACTGTACTGTACTAAATCTGGCCCTGCTTCTCTCTGCTACACACTGTATTTATATTTAATGTGATGTCTCTTCCTATTTATATACACCTGGAGAGGGTGTGTGCATTCCGAATGGAACCCTATACTGTATATAGTGCACTACTTTTGACCAGGGCCCATAGGACTCTTATCAAAGGGTAGTATACTATATAGGGAATAGGGTGCCATTTGGGCCCAATATGTGTAGTCGAGGACCAATGCTTAGACGTCGACATATACATCAGAATACTTCAGGCTGGCATATGGATGACAGGGAAAGGCCAAATGTGTGCAGGGGAAATTATTGTAGATGTTTATGGAAGACAGAAAGTAGAGTAGAAAGCTTTGGAGAGAGAGTTAAGAAGATAGGTCCGACCTTCTAGAACTTCCTAGAAAGTAGAGTAGAAAGCTTTCGAGAGAGGGCTAAGTTAAGAGGTCCGGCCTTCTGGAACTTCCTAGTTCAACGGTAAAGGACGAATGGCTACATGATGGGTCTTTCTGAGAAAAGTGATCAGACATGTGAAATCAGCAAACAGGTGGACGACCACCACCTTGGAAAAGGGTAAAGACCAACCCTGAAATGTACTGAGAGGTGGAGAAACCACATGTCCATGTTTTACTGGACAGCAGTGGAGTGTCTCCCGAGTGGCGCAGCGGTCTAAGGCGCTGCATCGCAGTGCTAGCTGTACCACTAGAGATCCTGGTTCGAATCCAGGCTCTGTCGTAGCCGGGCCGTGACCGGGAGACCCTTAGGGGCGGCGCACAATTGGCCCAGCGTCGTCCAGGGTAGAGGAGGGAATGGCCGGCAGGGATGTAGCTCAGTTGGTAGAGCATGGCGTTTGCAACGCCAGGGTTGTGGGTTCAATTCACACATAATAATGTATGCGCTCGCTAACTGTAAGTCGCTCTGGATAAGAGCGTCTGCTAAATGACTAAAATGTAAATGTGAAGTAGTCAGGGAGGAAGGGCCTGGGTCTGGACCCCACTGTAGTGAGGCCTCATTCAGACATAGGTACCACAGGAGATGATCTGGGTCTGGACTCACTGTAGTGAGGCCTCATTCAGCCATAGGTACCACAGGAGATGACCTGGGTCTGGACCCACTGTAGTGAGGCCTCATTCAGCCATAGGTACCACAGGAGATGACCTGGGTCTGGACCCACTGTAGTGAGGCCTCATTCAGCCATAGGTACCACAGGAGATGATCTGGGTCTGGACCCACTGTAGTGAGGCCTCATTCAGCCATAGGTACCACAGGAGATGACCTGGGTCTGGACCCACTGTAGTGAGGCCTCATTCAGCCATAGGTACCACAGGAGATGATCTGGGTCTGGACCCACTGTAGTGAGGCCTCATTCAGCCATAGGTACCACAGGAGATGATCTGGGTCTGGACCCACTGTAGTGAGGCCTCATTCAGCCATAGGTACCAAAGGAGATGATCTGGGTCTGGACTACAGACAGGAACTGTCCTACCTTCCTGCCTCCTCCTACCTTCCTGCCCCCTCCTACCTTCCTGCCCCTCCTACCTTCCTGCCCCTCCTAGCTTCCTGCCTCTCCTACCTTCCTGCCCCTCCTACCTTCCTACCCCTTCCTGCCCCTCCTACCTTCCTGCCCCCTCCTACCTTCCCTGACAGCCCAGCCTTGTCCTAACAGCATGTTAAACTCTCTTCTCAGATGAACTGCTATTACCACGGAGAGGTGCAGGGACATATCTATTCTGAGGTCAGCCTCACTACCTGCTCAGGTCTCAGGTGAGTGTGTGTATGTGTGTGTGTGTGTGTGTGTGTGTGTGTGTGTGTGAGGGGGGCCTGTGGTGTCATGTCATTAACCCCTTGGTCTATTGCACCTGAACTCTCCAGTGACCAACTAGCCAAGCAGTTAGATCAGCCTGAAGCAGCGGGGCATTCTGATGAACTGTCTCAGCCTCTGTGTTGTTCTGTTTCTCTCTGAGTTACCATATAAACACACCTTAGTGATGAATGGAAATACATCCCTGTGTTAACCATCCAAGACAACAATATACAGTCTGGGTAATGCAAGTCTTTAACCCAGTGAAGAGATGCAAAGCTGAGAAAAGAACCGTTCGGCGTTCACAGATGTCAAGTAGGAGTAGTGATTCTGCTAATATTGCTGGACAACATTAAGGAATGTCCTTCCCAAAAACGTGCCAAAAGTTTTCCCCCCTCTAAGGAGTGATAGGGGTAATTGTTAAGCCCTTGAGTGCATCCCAAATGGCACCCTGTTCCATAAATAGTGCACTACTTTTAACCAAGCCCCATAGGTTCTTGTCAAAAGTAGTGCACTATATAGGGAATAGGGTGCCATTTGGGATGTAAACCCTTGTTTTTTTCAGGCCGGTCCTTTTTCTACCCCCTCGACAACCTGTCTCTGGATAGACAGATGCAGAGGGCTTAGCTTGGCGAGAGCTACGCTGCCCGGCACCAGGGCCAACACAAACTGCTCTTGGTTTCAGTTGGCAGCTATAGTCTGGCTTTGGGCCGATTTAATGTTAAGTTTATGTGGTCGTGAATGTTGTCAGGAGGTTGCTTAAAACTCAAGAGTTTGGCCCAGTCTCAATGGATGAAGATGTCACTTTAAATCACCAATCGCTGTTTTGTACGGTGAAAAAATAAGAGTCACTCATCATGGACAGACGGAGAATGAGAAGCCACAGAGACTATATTACTTTATTACTTATTAAGCCAAATGTCTGCCTGTTGATTTGTTCCCATGAATAACTGTGTCCCTATATTGGCAACGTGACAGTAGCTGTCACGCCCTGACTCTGGGGACTCTTATTTGTTGAGTCAGGGTGTGATTGTCTATGTTGTATTTTCTATGTTTTGATCTAGTATGTGTAGATCTATGTTGGCCGGTGTGGTTCCCAATCAGAGGCAGCTGTCGCTCGTTGTCTCTGATTGGGGACCATACTTAGGCAGCCTATTGGCACTAGTGGGTTGTGGGATCTTGTTCCGTGTGAGGTATGTTGTTTGTGTACCGTGGACTTCACGTTTCGTTTATTGTTTTGTCGCTTGTTTATTCGTTCCAAATAAACATGTATGCGTATCACGCTGCGCCTTGGTCCGTCCCGTCGATGAACGAACGTGACAGTAGTGCCACCCCAAAGTACCTCAATGTTTGAATCAACTATTTATGATGGTAATAAGATCCATTTCCCAACATTCTGTAGAAAAAACATTGACAGACATTTTAGAAATGTACTTCTTCTTCTTCTTCATTGATTGATTGATCGATTAATCAATATCCCTCTTATATTTCCAGGGGCTTCATCTCACTTGAAAACAGATCCTATGTGTTGGAGCCGTCAACTGATCCCTCCAGTGGATCCCACAGGATCTACCGGTCAGAACACCTCAACCTCACACCTGGCTCGTGTGGCCACGGCTTCAACATATCTCTGGCTCCTGGAGACACCCAGAACACCCACAACCAATCAGACAGCCCCTTCAGAGCCTTCAGCACCAGGGTAAGCAGCATACATGTAAAACTATGGCCGTGTTTACACAGGCAGCCCGATTCTGATCTTTTGCCACTAATTGGTCTTTTGACCAATCAGATCAGATCTTTTGCCAATATTTAGGCAAAATATCAGAATTGGGCTGCCTGTTTAAACACAGCCATAGTCTCATAAGCTAAATGTTCAATTTCAACATTTTGCACAAATCAAAGACATACTGTATCTTTAGATATCTCTGGAATGGGTTAGAGATCTTCTAGAATCTTCTAGGAAAACATTAACATGTTCCTTACATCCATCTACAGATACTCAGTAATGTAGGTAAAGGGGGGCCAGTATAAAAAATATATATGTATTCACTAACTGTAAGTCGCTCTGGATAAGAGCGTCTGCTAAATGACTAAAATATAAATGTAAAATGTAAGAGGTAAAGAGATACTAAAGGTAAGAGATAAAGGTAAGAGGTAAAGAGATATTAAAGGTAAGAGATACTCAGTAATGTAGATAAAGGTAAGAGGTAAAGAGATACTAAAGGTAAGAGATACTCAGTAATGTAGATAAAGGTAAGAGGTAAAGAGATACTAAATGTAAGAGATACTCAGAAATGTAGATAAAGGTAAGAGGTAAAGAGATATTCATAGCAGCTATTCATAGCAGACTTTGAAAAGGCATTTGATAAAGTACGACTGGAGTTCATATACAGTATATTTTGGAGAATCTCTTATAAAATGGGTTAAAATCATGTATTGTAACCCTAGGTGTAAAATAGTAAATAATGGCTATTTCTCTGAAAGTATTAAACTGTCAAGAGGAGTAAAACAAGGTTGTCCACTATCGGCATATCTGTTTATTATGGCCATCGAGATGTTAGCTATTAAAATCAGATCCAACAATAATATCAGGGGATTATAAATCCAGGGCTTAAAAACAAAGGTGTCATTGTACGCTGATGATTCATGTTTTATTTTAAATCCACAACTTGAATCCCTCCACAGCCTCATGGAGGATCTAGATACATTTTCTAACCTCTCTGGATTACAACCAAATTATGACAAATGTACTATATTACGTATTGGATCACTAAAAAATACTATTTTTACATTACCATGTAGTTTACCAATAAAATGGTCTGATGGTGATGTGGATATACTCGTATCCCAAATGAAATAAATGATCTCACTTCAATACATTTTAATAGAAAGTTAGCAAAAATAGATAAGATCTTGCTACCATGGAAAGGTAAATACCTGTCTATTTGTGGATAAATCACACTGATTAACTCTTTAGTATTATCCCAGTTTACCTATTTGCTTATGGTCTTGTCTACGCCTAGCGAACACTTTTTGAAATTATATGAGAAAAAAATATTCAATTTAATTTGGAACGGCAAGCCAGACAAAATTAAACGGACCTATTTATATAATGAGTATGAATTCGTAGGACAGAAATGATTAAATATTAAAGCATTAGACCTATCACTAAAAGCTTCAGTCATACAAAAGTTATACTTAAATCCGAACTGGCTCTCTAGCAAATTAGTTAGATTGTCTCACCCTATGTTCAAGAATGGCCTTTTTCCCTTTATTCAGATTACAACCTCTCACTTTCAGTTATTTGAAAAGGAAATCATCTCCCAAATATCACTATTTTCTAAAACAAGCCATAGAAAGTTGGTTGCAATTTAAATTTAATCCTCCAGAAACGACAGAACAAATAATGCAATGAATATTGTGGTAAAAACTCAAATATCCCAATTGATAAAAAAAACATTATTTTTTGAAAAAATGTTTTACAAAGTTATAATCTTCGTAAATGATATCATCGGTAGGACTGGTGGAGTTATGTCGCACATGCAGCTAACAAAAACATATGGGAATGTCTGCTCCTTACGAGTCTCCCAGTCCCTGCCCCTGAAAAGCATCCCCATAGTATGATGCTGCCACCACCATGCTTCACGGTAGGGATGGTGTTAGACGGGTGATGAGCTGTGCCTGGTTTTCTCCAGACATAGCGCTTTGCATTCAGGCCAAAGAGTTCAATTTTTGTCTCATCAGACCACAGAATCTTTTGCCTTACGCTCTGTCTTTCACATGCCTTTTTGCGAACTCCACGCGTGCTGTCATGTGCCTTTTTCTCAGGAGTGGCTTCCGTCTGGCCACTCTCCCATGAAGCCCAGATTTGGTGAAGTGCTGTAGAGACTGTTGTCCTTCTGGCAGGTTCTCCCATCTCAGCCAAGGAACTCAGTAGTTCTGTCAGAGTGTGTTACTCACTCCTCTCGGAAGAGGGAACGCAACACCCTGCTACAACTCAACTCTCCGTGGGGTGAAAGAGGTATGGGACTGTAGGTGTGAGTAAGGATGACAAAAGGCAGCGAAATACCGTTAACAGGGAATTTATTCCTTCGCACGGTAAGTTTGGGGAAAAGGGGGCTGGACGGAACCAAAGCAAATAAAGTAAATATCAAAGCCCCCTCTCCTACCTTACCTGCCAACCCACTACTTACTTAACTAGCACCACCTGGTGCACTAACCAAAATACAGGGGATGGTCCGCCCAGGTCTTTCCTAGTGTGCATAGACAGTTAACTTCTACGGGTAATGTATGCCCGCGGGCCTCTTGCCTAAGCACTCCCTAGGTGCCTTCCCCTTCCCCCCTTGGGAACAAATGAAACAAAAATAGCACAAACTGGTTCACAACAAAACCTGAGAAAAAAAACGAACTCAGGACATTAAATAAACTCTCTGAACAACAAACTAACACAAAACATTACAATCAGCTCTCACAGCAACAACTACACAGTACATACCAAATGTCTTAGCAACAACCAACATGCTATAACTCTCAGCCATTAGCACTCTCTCTCATCTCTGGTTCCTCCCCCCCCTTCTGAGCAACAGAACTGGGGCTTATATAGCTTCAGAAGGAGTTGGTAATTGGAGACAGCTGCGTCCTGACGAGGGCGCGGGGTCAGCTCTCCAATCATCAATGTTCATTGACCAATCAGCTGCTTGTTGGGGAATTTCAGGAACCCATTTCCTGAAATACATACATGAAAATACACAAACCAACACTGGGGAACGTAACAGAGTGGTAAATGGGTTCTTGGACACCTCCTTGACCAAGGTCCTTCTTTCCCGGTTGCTCAGTTTGGTCGGACGGCCAGCTCTAGGCAGAGTCTGGGTAATTCCATATTTTTTCCATTTCCCAGTGATGGAGACCACTCTTTGAAACTTTCAACACTCTATAAATTGTTCCTTGGACATCATGGTATAGTTTCTGCTCTGACATGCACTGTCAACCGTGGGACCTTTTATAGACAGGTGTGTTTCTTTCTAAATCATGTCCAAACAATTGAATTGTACACAGGTGGACTCCAATCAAGTTGTAGTGACATCTCAAGGATGATCAAAGGAAATTGGATGCACCTGAGCTCAATTTCGAGTATCATAGCAAAGGGTCTGAATACTTATGTAAATAAGGTATTTCTGTTTTTTATTTTTAATACATTTGCAAAAAAAAATTTAAAACCTGTTTTTACTTTGTCATTATGCGATATTGTGTGTAGATTGCTAAGGATGTTTATTTATTTCATCCATTTTTAGAATAAGGCTGTTATGTAACAAAACGTGGAAAAAGTCAAGGGGTCTGAATACTTTCCGAAGGCACTGCATATGTTACTGAGTTGCTGCCATTCGCCGGGCTCCATTCACGGAAAACAGTTCATGATTCACGTTGTTTAACGTGTGCCCAATTTAAAGTGTGCATGGAAGTTGGACACGTCTGTTTTAGACAAAAAATGTATGTCATGTGGTAACTATGAGGAAGCCAGTTACATTGGTATTAGCCGGGCGTTGGTGTTAAGTTGCCATATTGGTCTGTTCCAGGAAATGTACTTCAGGTATATAATGGGCTCCTTTTTGGAAACGTAAGTCAGTTCTGTTTTAGAATTCAAGCGGGGAGGCTGCTGAGCCAGGGACACCCACCCCCAACCTGTAAGGGCTATGGAAGCTACAGGGGTAAGCCTGTTTTAATCTTAATGCGGTTCGTTGTTTTGTGTGAGAAGTAAGTCTTTGTCTACCTGTTTTGTCTTGGAAAATATTAATCACACGGCTATCACTATTGAACACTGTGAATAAATATGGACACCCCTTTGCACCAGAAACCTTCTGCCTCCTTCTGAATATCTGCCCTTAAGACCACATCCCTACGTCACCTGTCTCACAGACAGAGAGATACTGTAGGTGTCCTGTACTGTCTATGATTGGAGGAGATCGGGAGGGTGGGAGAGGCTTAGGAATGGGGTTAGGTATGAGATCAATTACCAACTGTAACAGGTGCGTCTGGGATTTGTCCCTATGATTAAAAGCTGTTGGTTCTATTCTCTGTTTTATCACTGAAGATAATGACGCCTAGACTATTTATCACTGAAGATAATGACGCCTGGTCTATTCTGTTTAGCTGTGGTTTCAGTGCCTCTGCCAACGTGGTGCCGTATGCAGCTATAGAACAGAATATAATGTAATAGATCCCTAATAGTTCCGTATGCAGCTATAGAACAGAATATAATGTAATAGATCCATAATAGTTCCGTATGCAGCTATAGAACAGAATATAATGTAATAGATCCCTAATAGTTCCGTATGCAGCATCCATAGCGGTGATAGTACGAGGGAACTCTGTTCCACAACGCGGATAAACCACATAAACCTTGTTGACGAGCTGTTGACCTTGACTTTCAAACCATTGCTAGATTGTGATGGTCGTCATCTCACCTCTCGACAAGGATCTCTGTTTTTACTGCATCGTCTAACAGCCAACGCCTTAGTTGAGCCTTTGATGATAAGCGTAGAGAGAGAGAGAGAGAGAGGGTCTAAAGATGACAGGCAGCTATTGTTTAGTCTCACTCTGAATTCTGATGCCTGAACTGAAGGAGATGTGACATGAAGACACACACACACACACACACACACTCACACGCACACACACTCACGCACACTCACACACACACACACACACTCACGCACACTCACACTCACGCACACACACACACACACTCACACACACACACACACACGCACACACGCACACACGCACACACGCACACAGGAACTCCCAGAAAGGGAGACCACCATTCCTATGATTTCAAGATATTTAGTAAAATATGCTTTTATTCTCCTGGCTAAGTGATGTTCATTTACATTTACATTTACGTCATTTAGCAGACGGTCTTATCCAGAGCGACTTACAAATACCTTATAGCCAGTGGGATAACCACTTTACAATGTTTTTTTTTTTTTGGGGGTTTTTTTTTAAGGAGTAAAGGGGGGGTAGAAGGATTACTTTATCCTATCCCAGGTATTCCTTAAAGAGGTGGGGTTTCAAATGTCTCCGGAAGGTGGTGAGTGACTCCGCTGTCCTGGCGTCGTGAGGGAGCCATTGTTCCACCATTGGGGTGCCAGAGCAGCGAACAGTTTTGACTGGGCTGAGCGGGAACTATGCTTCTGCAGAGGTAGGGAGCCAGCAGGCCAGAGGTGGATGAACGCAGTGCCCTCGTTTGGGTGTAGGGACTGATTAGAGCCTGAAGGTACGGAGGTGCCGTTCCCTCACAGCTCCGTAGGCAAGCACCATGGTCTTGTAGCAGATGCGAGCTTCAACTGGAAGCCAGTGGAGTGTGCGGAGGAGCGGGATGACGTGAGAGAACTTGGAAAGGTTGAACACCAGACGGGCTGCGTGCATTCTGGATGAGTTGTAGGGGTTTAATGGCACAGGCAGGGAGCCCAGCCAACAGCGAGTGCAGTAATCCAGACGGGAGATGACAAGTGCCTGGATTAGGACCTGTGCCGCTTCCTGTGTAAGGCAGGGTCGTACTCTCCGAATGTTGTAGAGCATGAACCTACAGGATCGGGTCACCGCCTTGATGTTAGCGGAGAACGACAGGGTGTTGTCCAGGGTCACGCCAAAGCTCTTCGCACTCTGGGAGGAGGACACAACGGAGTTGTCAACCGTGATGGCGAGATCATGGAACGGGCAGTCCTTCCCGGGAGGAAGAGCAGCTCCGTCTTGCCGAGGATTCAGCTTGAGGTGGTGATCCGTCATCCATACTGATATGTCTGCCAGACATGCAGAGATGCGATTCGCCACCTGGTTATCAGAAGGGGGAAAGGAGAAGATTAGTTGTGTGTCGTCAGCGTAGCAATGATAGGAGAGGCCATGTGAGGATATGACAGAGCCAAGTGACTTGGTGTATAGCGAGAATAGAAGAGGGCCTAGAACTGAGCCCTTGGGGACACCAGTGGTGAGAGCACGTGGTGCGGAGACAGCTTCTCGCCACGCCACTTGGTAGGAGTGACCGGTCAGGTAGGACGCAATCCAAGAGTGAGCCGCGCCGGAGATGCCCAGCTCAGAGAGGGTGGAGAGGAGGATCTGATGGTTCACAGTATCAAAGGCAGCAGACAGGTCTAGAAGGACAAGAGCAGAGGAGAGAGAGTTAGCTTTAGCAGTGCGGAGAGCCTCCGTGACACAGAGAAGAGCAGTCTCAGTTGAATGACCAGTCTTGAAACCTGACTGGTTTGGATCAAGAAGGTAATTCTGAGAGAGATAGCAAGAGAGTTGGCTAAAGACGGCACGCTCAAGAGTTTTGGAGAGAAAAAGAAAGAAGGGATACTGGTCTGTAGTTGTTGACATCAGATGGATCGAAAGTGTTGGTTTTTGAGAAGGGTGCAACTCTCGCTCTCTTGAAGACGGAAGGGACATAGCCAGCGGTCAAGGATGAGTTGATCAGCGAGGTGAGGTAAGGGAGAAGGTCACCGGAGATGGTCTGGAGAAGAGAGGAGGGGATAGGGTCAAGCGGGCAGGTTGTTGGGCGGCCTGCCGTCACAAGTCGCAAGATTTTATCTGGAGAGAGGGGGGGATTCAGCAGGGAGGAGAATGTGGCAAAGAGCTTCCTAGGGTTAGAGGCGGATGCTTGGAATTTAGAGTGGTAGAAAGTGGCCTTAGCAGCAGAAACAGATGAAGAAAATGTAGAGAGGGAAAAGATGCCAGGTCCGCAGGGAGTCTAGTTTTCTTCCATTTCCGCTCAGCTGCCCGGAGCTCTGTTCTGTGAGCTCGCAGTGAGTCATCAAGCCACGGAGCTGGAGGGGAGGACCGAGCCGGCCGGGAGGATAGGGGACATAGAGAGTCAAAGGATGCAGAAAGGGAGGAGAGGAGGGTTGAGGAGGCAGAATCAGGAGATTGGAGGGAGAAGGATTGAGCAGAGGGAAGAGATGATAGGATGGAAGAGGGTTGCGACGGCGCATTACATTTACATTACATTTTAGTCATTTAGCAGACGCTCTTATCCAGAGCGACTTACAGTTAGTGAATGCATACATTTATTTTTATTTTTTCCTACCCCCTGTGGGAATCGAACCCACAACCCTGGCGTTACAAACGCCATGCTCTATCAACTGAGCTACATCCCTGCCGGCCATACCCTCCCCTACCCTGGACGACGCTGGGCCAATTGCGCGCCGCCCCATGGGTCTCCCGGTCGCGCCCGGCTGCGACAGAGCCTGGATTCGAACCAGGATCTCTAGTGGCACAGCTAGCACTGCGATGCAGTGCCTTAGACCACTGAGCCACTCGGGAGACATTACCATCTGTGTAGGGGCAGAGTGAGTAGTGTTGGAGGAGAGGGAGAGAGAAAAGGATACAAAGTAGTGGTCGGAGACTTGGAGGGAAGTTGCAGTGAGATTAGTAGAAGAACAGCATCTAGTGAAGATGAGGTCAAGCGTATTGCCTGCCTTGTGAGTAGGGGGGGACGGTGAGAGGGTGAGGTCAAAAGAGGAGAGGAGTGGAAAGAAGGAGGCAGAGAGAAATGAGTCAAATGTAGACGTAGGGAGGTTGAAATCCCCCAGAACTGTGAAGGGTGAGCCATCCTCAGGAAAGGAACTTGTCAAGGCGTCAAGCTCATTGATGAACTCTCCAAGGGAACCTGGAGGGCGATAGATGACAAGGATATTAAGCTTAAATGGGCTAGTGACTGTGACAGCATGGAATTCAAATGAGGAGATAGACAGATGGGTCAGGGGGAAAATGGAGAACGTCCACTTGGGAGAGATGAGGATTCCTGTGCCACCACCCCGCTGACCAGATGCTCTCGGGGTATGCGAGAACACATGGTCAGACGAGGAGAGAGCAGCAGGAGTAGCAGTGTTTTCAGTGGTAATCCATGTTTCGTCAGCGCCAAGAAGTCGAGGGACTGGAGGGTAGCATAGGCTGAGATGAACTCTGCCTTGTTGGCAGCAGAACGGCAGTTCCAGAGGCTGCCTGAGACCTGGAACTCCACGTGGGTCGTGCGTGCAGGGACCACCAGGTAAGATAGGCAGCAGCCACGCGGTGTGAGGCGTTTGTGTAGCCTATGCGGAGAGGAGAGAACAGGGATAGGCAGAGGCATAGTTGACAGGCTGCAGCAGATGGCTACAATAATGCAGAGGAGATCGGAATGAAATGAACTAAACATCTGGGAAAGGAGAGAGCTCCCAAATATAACTCTCCCAACTTCCACCTCAGAAACTATAATTGTTGTAAACTACAGCGGTTCAATGTTTTCTAGGAATAGACTAACTTAGTTTATTCAGCTAGCCAACTAGGTACAGTATTATTCCGTGAAAAACGTCCGGGCACCTCGTCATAAGACGCCACAGCCAGCTAGCATGCCGGTCTCCAACAGCACGGTTTAGCGCCAATACTCAGCCACAACAAACCACCAGTGTATCAACACGCAAGCAGATCGTTCGTGTCCGTGTCTAACGTTGTGGGTTAGTCCCGACAGCTTGAGCGAGTCCGTCGTCAACTTATTCAGCCAGTTAGTTAGCTAGAATAGTTAGCAAACTAGCTAGCCATTGCTTTCAGACAAAGAAGAACCCCTCCTTTCACGGCAGGAACACACAGAGAGAGCCAAACTAACGTTAACTAGTCACCCATGTCCCGAATTCCTTGAACGACTCGGGCTATCAATATGTAAAAAACAAAACACAAGTGTAGGTTATGACTTACCCCTAGCAGCTACTGTTAGCTAGCCAAGTGCAAAGCTAGCCACTGAATTGACTCAGCCAGTTCGCGTCTGTTCGGCTCGGTCGTTCCAGCTATTGTTTACTAGTAGCTATCCAGGTAGCAACAAGCTAGCTAAATTTCAAGCACAGTAGCCACTTGCTACCTAACGTTAACGGTTCAGACAATGAGGTTAGAAAACAGCTGAATGGTAGGCAGTTCTTGTATGTAATTATTGTAGGCAGCCAGCTGGCGTAATTACAAGCACTCTCAGGCGTGAAACAACTATACCGTTGCTAATAGCTACTCGCCAGCTAGTCCAGGTGGTGAGTTAGCTAGCTAGCTAGCTTCGTGCTACACCCGGCACCGCCGAATACAGTACTAACCTACAATAGTTACATACAACAACCCACGATACCTACCTACAATAACTAACTACAATCTAAATACATAGTTTAAGCCTTACTCGACAAAGCACAAGCTATGTATAAAGTCAAACTTACCCGACGCCAAGCTTACCCGACGACCCTCCCTCAGAGGGTTAATTCAAATAAGGCTAAAATTAAAATGTACCATCTCTCCCTCTCCTTCTCCTTTTATCTGATGACATTGTCCACTTCATTCACTCTGCTCTCCTATCTAGCTGATGTCAGGGTAGAGGAAAGTGGCTCCTAAAGTTATAGAGGTAGAGGATGGTCATTGATGTCTGTCCCAAATGGCCTCCTTTTCCCTGTGTAGTGCACTATAAAGGGAATAGGGTACCATTTGGGACGCAGACCTTGTATCCAACCACTGTTGATGCAATAAAGGATAACTGGAAGATGTCACGTGTTCCCCAGAGAGAGACAGTCCAGAGAGAGACAGTCCAGAGAGAGACAGTCCAGAGAGAGACAGTCCAGAGAGAGACAGTCCAGAGAGAGACAGTCCAGAGAGAGACAGAGTCCAGAGAGAGACAGAGTCCAGAGAGAGACAGAGTCCAGAGGGAGACAGAGCCCAGAGGGAGACAGAGCCCAGAGGGAGACAGCCCAGAGGGAGACAGCCCAGAGGGAGACAGCCCAGAGGGAGACAGCCCAGAGGGACAGAGTCCAGAGAGAGACAGTCCAGAGAGAGACAGAGTCCAGAGAGAGACAGAGTCCAGAGAGAGACAGAGTCCAGAGAGAGACAGAGTCCAGAGGGAGACAGCCCAGAGGGAGACAGCCCAGAGGGAGACAGCCCAGAGGGAGACAGCCCAGAGGGACAGAGTCCAGAGAGAGACAGTCCAGAGAGAGACAGTCCAGAGAGAGACAGCCCAGAAAGAGACAGTCCAGAGGGAGACAGTCCAGACGGAGACAGTCCAGAGGGACAGTCCAGAGGGACAGTCCAGAGGGACAGGGTCCAGAGGGACAGGGTCCAGAGGGACAGTCCAGAGAGAGAGAGTCCAGAGAGAGACAGTCCAGAGAGAGACAGTCCAGAGGGAGACAGTCCAGAGGGAGACAGTCCAGAGGGAGACAGTCCAGAGAGAGACAGTCCAGAGAGAGACAGTCCAGAGGGACAGTCCAGAGGGAGACAGTCCAGAGAGACAGTCCAGAGGGAGACAGTCCAGAGAGAGACAGTCCAGAGAGAGACAGTCCAGAGGGACAGTCCAGAGGGACAGTCCAGAGGGACAGTCCAGAGAGACAGTCCAGAGAGAGACAGTCCAGAGAGAGACAGTCCAGAGGGAGACAGTCCAGAGAGACAGGTTCCAGGGCTTTATGAGCTCCAGTACGATGGCGATGGTGAAAATAAAACCTATAGAAGAAAAAAAAAGGTACTAATGTTACTGTCCCCACTTCAACAGATACATACTAACATCCTGTTACTGTCCCCACTTCAACAGATACATACTAACATCCTGTTACTGTCCCCACTTCAACAGATACATACTAACATCCACATCATGGGGTGGCAGTGGGGTGGCAGGAGGATGGCAGGAGGATGGCAGGAGGATGGCAGGAGGATGGCAGGAGGATGGCAGGAGGATGGCAGGGATATAGAGGGTCTTGGTTTTCATCTCACACACCAGGAGAAAGGAATTAGTCGCTCTGGGCTCTGGTTAAAAGTAGTGCACTATGTAGGGAATAGGGTGCCATTTGGGACTCAGCCCAGGTGTTGTTCAGGTGTATTGACTGGTTTGGCTGTGATATACCTCTGCCCTTTTTAGAGAGCCACGGTGAAGTGTGTCCTCTTGGTGTCCTGAAAGATAAAAGTATCTCTCTCTCTCTCTCTCTCCCTCTCTCTCTCTCTTTCGATATCCCTCTCTCCCTTCCTCTCTCTTCATCTCACCCTCCTCCCTCCCTCCCTCTCTCCCCTTCTCTTTCTCTCTTCCTCCATCCCATCTCTCCCCCCACCCCCTCCTCACCTCTCTCTCTCCCTCCTTTCCTTCCCCCCACAGCACAGGAGACATGCCCAGAGCACCACCAAGTATGTGGAGCTTATCATCGTAGCGGACAACAGAGAGGTGAGCACCAGGGGTGACCTGGGATGACCTTTCACCTTCCGCTGTCACATATCACAGGATCAGAGGTCACGGGCCAGAGGTCATGACCTGTCACCCCCAGAGACACACATCAGACTCCCTGCCCAGTTCTATTATCGTCTGTGATGTGATATGATGTGTATTTATATTTGTTTTTTTAAATAAAGCTGTGTCCCTGTTAGGTATTTGACCATCTGACTTACAGGTGGGCTCTCTCCCACTAGTCCCACTATGCTGCATGTGTTCTGAGAGAGGGCAGACAGAGGGAGAGTGGAGAGTGGGAGAGTGGGAGAGTGGGAGAGTGGGAGAGTGGGAGAGTGGAGAGTGGGAGAGTGGAGAGTGGAAGAGTGGAAGAGTGGGAGAGTGGAAGAGTGGAAGAGTGGAAGAGTGGAAGAGTGGGAGAGTGGGAGAGTGGGAGAGTGGAAGAGTGGAAGAGTGGAGAGGGAAGAGTGGAAGAGTGGAAGAGTGGGAAGAGTGGGAGAGTGGGAGAGTGGGAGAGTGGGAGAGTGGGAGAGTGGGAGAGTGGGAGAGTGGGAGAGTGGGAGAGTGGAAGAGTGGGAGAGTGGGAAGAGTGGGAGAGTGGGAGAGTGGGAGTGGGAGAGTGGGAGAGTGGGAGAGTGGAAGAGGAGAGTGGGAGAGTGGGGAGAGTGGGAGAGTGGGAGAGTGGGAGAGTGGAGAGTGGGAGAGTGGGAGAGTGGGAGAGTGGAAGAGTGGGAGAGTGGGAGAGTGGGAGAGTGGGAGAGTGGAAGAGTGGGAGAGTGGGAGAGTGGGAGAGTGGGAGAGTGGGAGAGTGGGAGAGTGGGAGAGTGGGAGAGTGGAAGAGTGGGAGAGTGGGAGAGTGGGAGAGTGGGAGAGTGGGAGAGTGGGAGAGTGGGAGAGTGGGAGAGTGGGAGAGTGGGAGTGGGAGAGTGGGAGAGTGGAGAGTGGGAGAGTGGGAGAGGGAGAGTGGGAGAGTGGGAGAGTGGGAGAGTGGGAGAGTGGGAGAGTGGGAGAGTGGGAGAGTGGGAGAGTGGGAGAGTGGGAGAGTGGGAGAGTGGGAGAGTGGGAGAGTGGGAGAGTGGGAGAGTGGGACTCAATTCAATGGCTTTATTGGCATGGGAAACGTGTGTTAACATTGCCAAAGCAAGTGAAGTAGATAGTAAACAGAAGTGAAATAAACAATAAATATTAACAGTAAACATTACACTCACAGAAGTTCCAAAAGAATAAAGACATTTCAAATGTCATATTATGTATATATACAGTGTTGTAACAATGTGCAAATAGTTAAAGTACAAAAGGGAAAATAAATCAACATAAATATGGGTTGTATTTACAATTGTGTTTGTTCTTCACTGGTTGCCCTTTTCTTGTGGCAACAGGTCACAAGTCTTGCAGCTGTGATGGCACACTGTGGTATTTCACCCAATAGATAAGGGAGTTTATCAAAATTGGATTTGTTTTCGCATTCTTTTGGTCTGTGTAATCTGAGGGAAATATGTCTCTCTAATACTGGATAAGAGCGTCTGCTAAATGACTTAAATGTAATATGGTCATACATTTGGCAGCTCAGTTTCCACCTCATTTTGTGGGCAGTGTGCACATAACCTGCCTTCTCTTGAGAGGCAGGCTTCTCTTGTCTTCTCTTGTCTCTCACTGACAGTAAATGAAGGTCAGTGTGACAGAGCCCCAGTAATTATGCAGTTAAGACCTTTTATTTGATGTTATCGACTGTGATGATTGACATTTATTGAGCACAGACTGAGAGAGAGTCACAGACTGAGAGAGAGTCACAGACTGAGAGAGAGTCACAGACTGAGAGAGAGTCACAGACTGAGAGAGAGTCACAGACTGAGAGAGAGTCACAGACTGAGAGAGAGTCACAGACTGAGAGAGAGTCACAGACTGAGAGAGAGTCACAGACTGAGAGAGAGTCACAGACTGAGAGAGAGTCACAGTATCATGATGCCTTTGGCAACTATATCAGTTCGACTTAAAGCAGCACAGTATACTGACCTGCTATTTCTTCTTCTTCTTCTTCTTTCTTCTTCTTTCTTCTTCTTTCTTCTTCTTTCTTCTTCTTCTTCTTCTTCTTTTTCTTTTTCTTTTTCTTCTTCTTCTTCTTCTTCTTCTTCTTCTTCTTCTTCTTCTTCTTCTTCTTCTTCTTCTTCTTCTTCTTCTTCTTCTTCTTTCTTCTTCTTCTTTCTTCTTCTTCTTCTTTCTTCTTTCTTCTTTCTTCTTTCTTCTTCCTCAGTTCCAGAAACAAGGGAAGGATGTGGAGAAGGTCAAACAGAGGCTGGCTGAGATCGCCAATTATGTGGACAAGGTAACGACCGAATCAATATCCAGGCTGTGTCCCAAATGGTACCCTATTCACTAGTGCACTACTTTTGACCAGGGCCCGTAGGGATTAGGGTGTCATTTAGGATGCAGGCCCAGTCAGATATGAGCTGAGCCCAGATGGAATATGATTTATCGAATGGGTCTCTCTCAGCCTGTTATGAATGAACTGACCTGAGAGTACAGAATGATTCAATTATGAACAGATGATTGGTTCTATAAGTCCACTGAGAGCCAGTGTGGAGATGACATTAATATGGAACGTAATATGACATAGATGAGGGTTTGAATACGATCAACCATTTATTATTACTGTTGTCAAGTCAAAGACAGATCTTATTAACAGTTTGCTGAGGTTTGAAGGTTTTTAAATTAGGAGTTTAGAAGGTTTGCTGTGGTACATTGAAGTCTATCATACCACTAGCATACCTCTTCCTCTCTCCTCTCTCTCTCTCTCGCTCTCTCTTCCTCTCTCTCTCTCTCTCTCTCTCTCTCTCTCTCTCTCTCTCTCTCTCTCTCTCTCTCTCTCTCTCTACCTCTCTACCTCTCTACCTCTCTCTCTCTCGCTCTCCTTCTCTCTCGCTCTCTCTCTCTCTCTCTCTCTCTCCTCTCTCTCTCTCTTTCTCTCTCTCTCTCTCTACCTCTCTCTCTTCCTCAGTTCTACCGTGCCCTGAACATCCGTGTAGCTCTGGTGGGGTTGGAGGTGTGGAGCGACCAGGATAGGTGTCCTATCACCCAGGATCCCTTCACCACCCTGCATGAGTTCCTAGACTGGAGGAAACTCAAACTGCTGCCCAACAGGCCTCACGATAATGCACAGCTAGTCAGGTAACTACTACTACTATTATACTACTATTATACTACTATTCAACTACTGTACTGCTACTATACTATTATACTACTACTATACTACTACTATACTACTACTGCACTACTAATATACTACTATTATACTACTATTCAACTACTGTACTGCTACTATACTATTATACTACTACTATACTACTACTGCACTACTAATATACTACTATTATACTACCATACTACTGCTATAATATTATACTACTACTATACTACTATTATACTACCATTCTACTGCTATAATATTATACTACTACTATACTACTATTATACTACCATTCTACTGCTATAATATTATACTACTACTATACTACTATTATACTACCATACTACTGCTATAATATTATAATACTACTATACTACTATATTACTAATACTATAGTAGTATGGTAGTATTTGAAAGCCAAGTATTTGAAAGCCAAGTTAACAAAGGGATCACTGACCATTTCGAATCCCACCGTACCTTCTCCGCTATGCAATCCGGATTCCGAGCTGGTCACGGGTGCACCTCAGCCACGCTCAAGGTCCTAAACGATATTATAACCGCGATCGATAAAAGACAGTACTGCGCAGCCGTCTTCATCGACCTGGCCAAGGCTTTCGACTCTGTCAACCACCGCATTCTTATTGGCAGATTAAATAGCCTTGGTTTCTCTTATGACTGCCTCGCCTGGTTCACCAACTACTTCTCAGATAGAGTTCAATGTGTCAAATCGGAGGGCCTGTTGTCTGGACCTCTGGCCGTCTCTATGGGGGTGCCACAGGGTTCAATTCTCGGGCCGACTCTATTCTCTGTGTAAATCAATGATGTCGCTCTTGCTGCTGGTGATGCTCGGATCCACCTCTATGCGGACGACACCATTTTGTATACATCTGGCCCTTCATTGGACACTGTGTTAACAAACCTCCAAACGAGCTTCAATGCCATACAACACTCCTTCAGTAGCCTCCAACTGCTCTTAAACACTAGTAAAACTAAATGCATGCTCTTCAACCGAACGCTGCTTGCACCCGCCCACCCGACTAGAATCACTACTCTCGGCGGGTCTGACCTAGAGTATGTGGACAACTACAAATACCTAGGTGTCTGGTTAGACTGTAAATTCTCCTTCCAGACTCACATTAAGAATCTCCAATTCAAAGTTAAATCTAGAATCGGCTTCCTATTTCGCAACAAAGCCTCCTTTACTCATGCTGCCAAACATGCCCTCGTAAAACTGACTATCCTACCGATCCTTGACTTCGGCGATGTCATTTACAAAATAGCCTCCAACACTCTACTCAGCAAATTGGATGTAGTCTATCACAGTGCCATCCGTTTTGTCACCAAAGCCCCATATACTACCCACCATTGTGACCTGTACGCTGTTGTTGGCTGGCCCTCACTACATATTCATCGCCAAACCCACTGGCTCCAGGTCATCTATAAATCACTGCTAGGCAAATCCCCGCCTTATCTTAGCTCACTGGTCACCATAGCAACACCCACCCGTAGTCTGCGCTCCAGCAGGTATATCTCACTGGTCATCCCCAAAGCCAACACCTCCTTTGGCCGCCATTCCTTCCAGTTCTCTGCTGCCAATGACTGGAACGAACTGCAAAAATCTCTGAAGCTGGAGATAAGCATCAGTTGTCAGAGCAGCTTACCGATCACTGCACCTGTACACAGCCCATCTGTAATTAGCCCACCCAACTACCTCATCCCCATATTGTTATTTATTTTGCTCATTTTGCACCCCAGTATCTCTATTTGCACATCATCTTTTGCACATTTATCATTCCAGTGTTAATACTAAATTGTAATTATTTTGCACTATGGCCTATTTATTGCCTTACCTCCATAACTTACTACATTCGCACACACTGTATATATATTTTCTTTTGTATTTTTTACTTTATGTTTTGTTTTACCCCATATGTAACTCTGTGTTGTTGTTTTTATCGCACTGCTTTGCTTTATCTTGGCCAGGTCGCAGTTGTAAATGAGAACTTGTTCTCAACTGGCTTCTTACCTGGTTAAATAAAGGTGAAAATATAAAACCAAAAATATATATATACTACTACTATACTACTACTGCACTACTACTATACTACTATACAAATAATATACTACTACTATTCTACTACTGTACTACTATTAAACTACTATACTACTACTATACTACTACTGCTATACTACTACTATACTAATACTATACTACTACTGTACTACTATTATACTACTATACACAGTTAGTCAGGTAGCTATTTTACACAGCCATTACTGCAGACTATCCATTAGGGCTGGGATTAATTCCATTTCAGAAAGTACCCTTGACCCAAACCCAGGTTGTCATACCCATAGAAATAGAATCACTATTACACCATTTCTATGGTCAAACCCTCGCCAGTCAACCTCACATATGTAGCTTAAGAAACAAGGTTCATGAAATCAATAATTTGCTAGAAACAGATGACATTCATATTCTGACTATCTCTGAAACTCACTTAGATAATACATTTGATGATACAGTGGTAGCAGTACAAGGTTATAACATTTACAGAAATGATAGAAATGCCAACGGTGGAGGTGTAGCTGTTTATATTCAGAACCACATTCCTGTGAAGATTAGAGACGATCTCATGTTAAATACTGTTGAAGTAATATGGCTACAGGTTCATCGGCCTCACCTAAAGCCCATTCTGGTGGGAAGCTGCTATAGACCACCAAGTGCTAACAGTCAGTATCTGGATGACATGTGTGAAATGCTTGATAATGTATGTGATATCAATAGAGAGGTATACCTTCTCGGTGATTTAAATATTGACTGGCTTTCATCAGGCTGCCCACTCAAGAGAAAGCTTCAAACTGTAACCAGTTCCTGCAACCTGGTTCAGGTTATCAGTCAACCTACCAGGGTTAGTAGCCATATCGAGGAAAATCAAAGTTCCAAAGGCTGGGCCTAATATTGTGTATAAGAGGTCATACAATACGTTTTGTGGTGATTCCTATGTTGTCGATGTAAAGAATATAAGTTGGTCCATAGTGTGTAATGAGGAGCAGACAGACGCTGCACTTGACACATATATGAAATGGAGACAAAAGGAATGGTAAATAAGTCCAACCGATTGGCAAACGTACTGCACATTGAGAAATCACGTGACTAAACTGAATAAAAAGAAGAAGAAACTACACTATGAAACAAAGATAAATGACATAAAGAATGATAGTAAAAAGCTTTGGAGCACCTTAAATGAAATTTTGGGAAAAAAGGCAAACTCAGCTCCATCATTCATTGAATCAGATGGCTCATTCATCACAAAACCAACTGATATTGCCAACTACTTTAATAATTCCGTAAAGTGAGTGTGGAAGAGGTGAAAAAATTATTGTTGTCTATTAACAATGACAAGCCACCGGGGTCTGACAACTTGGATGGAAAATTACTGAGGATAATAGTGGACGATTTTTGCCACTCCTATTTGCCATATTTTCAATTTAAAAGCCTACTAGAATGTGTGTGCCCTCAGGCCTTGGAGGGAAGAAAAAGTCATTCCGCTACCCAAGAATAGTAAAGCCCCCTTTACTGGCTCAAATAGCCGACCAATTAGCCTGTTACCAACCCTTAGTAAACTATAGGAAAAAATAGTGTTTGACCAGATACAATGCTATTTTACAGTAAACAAATTGACAACAAACTTTCAGCATGCTTATAGAGAAGGACATTCAACAAGCACAGCACTTACACAAATGACTGATGATTGGCTGAGAGAAATTGATGATAAAAAGATTGTGGGGGCTGTTTTGTTAGACTTCAGTGCAGCTTTTGACATTATCGATCATAGTCTGCTGCTGGAAAAATGTATGTGTTATGGCTTTACACCCCCTGCTATAATGTGGATAAAGAGTTACTTGTCTAACTGTCACGCCCTGACTTATGGGACTCTAGTATGTTGAGTCAGGGTCTGGAGATCTATGTTAGAATTTCTATGTTTACTTTCTAGGTGTTGTATTTCTATGTTTGGCCCGGTGTGGTTCCCAATCAGAGACAGCTGTCGCTCGTTGTCTCTGATTGGGGATCATACTTAGGCAGCCTGTTTGCAATCATTAGTTGTGGGATCTTGTTCCGTGTATAGGCTTGTATGGTGTTTAGCCTGAGGACGTCACGTTACGTTGTTTTGTTGTTTTGTTTTGTTCGTGTGTTTATTTTATAAAATAAACATGTATGCATTTCACGCTGCGCCTTGGTCTGACCCGTCCTTTAACGACCGTGACACTAACAGAACACAGAGGGTGTTCTTTAATGGAAGCCTCTCAAACTTAATCCAGGTAGAATTAGGAATTCCCCAGGGCAGCTGTCTAGGCCCATTACTTTTTTCCATCTTTACTAACGACATGCCACTTGGGCTTTGAGTGTCTATGTATGAGGATGACTCAACACTATACACGTCAGCTGCTACAGCAACTGAAATAACTGCAACACTTAATAAAGAGTTGCAGTTAGTTTCGGAATGGGTGGCAAGGAATAAGTTAGTCCTGAATATTTCCTAAACTAAAAGCATTGTATTTGGGACAAATCATTTACTAAACCCTAAACCTCAACTACATCTCATAATGAATAATGTTGAAATTGAGCAAGTTGAGGAGACTAAACTGCTTGGAGTAACTCAGGATTGTAGACTGTCAAGGTCAAAACATATTGATACAACAATAGCTAGGATGGGGAGAAGTCTGTCCATAATAAAGCACTGCTCTGCCTTCTTAACAGCACTATCAACAAGGCAGGTCCTACAGGCTCTAGTTTTGTCGCACCTAGACTACTGTTCAGTAGTGTGGTCAGGTGCCACAAGGAGGGACTTACAGTTGGCTCAGAACAGGGCAGCACGGCTGGCCCTTAAAAGTACACGGAGAGCTAACATTAATGACATGCATGTCAATCTCTCCTGGCTCAAAGTGGAAGAGAGATTGACTTCATCACTGCTTGTTTTTTTAAGAGGTGTAGACAAGCTGAATGTACCGAGCTGTCTGTTTGGAATGCTGGCACACAGCTCGGACGCCCATGCATACCCCACGAGACATGCCACCAGAGGTCTCTTCACAGTCCCCAAGTCCAGAACAGACTACGGGAAACGCACAGTACTACATAGAGCCATGACTACATGGAACTCTATTCCACATCATGTAACTCAGTCAAGCAGTAGAATAGGATTTAATTAAACAGATAAAACTACACTTTATGGAACAACACGGACTGTGAAGAGACACAGGCACACACAGCATTCGCAAACACATGCTAACACACGCACTCTACACACACACATTTTAATATGGTTATTTTGCTGTATTGTTGATTTTGTATTGTAAATATGTTATAGTAGAGTAGTGTCTAATAAGGTGTTGTGTTATGGATTGTTTTATTGTATGTAAATTGTGGTTGGACCCCAGGAAGAGTAGCTGCTGCCTTGGCAGGAACTAATGGGGATCCGTAATAAACCCCAGGAAGAGTAGCTGCTGCCTTGGCAGGAACTAATGGGGATCCATAATAAACCCCAGGAAGAGTAGCTGCTGCCTTGGCAGGAACTAATGGGGATCCATAATAAACCCCAGGAAGAGTAGCTGCTGCCTTGGCAGGAACTAATGGGGATCCATAATAAACCCCAGGAAGAGTAGCTGCTGCCTTGGCAGGAACTAATCGGGATCCATAATAAACCCCAGGAAGAGTAGCTGCTGCCTTGGCAGGAACTAATGGGGATCCGTAATAAATACAAATACATGCAGAGAGGGATACTGTAAATGTTAGTTGTTGCTACAAGCCCACTAATGTTTCCTCTCCTGCTAC
>NW_025533687.1:0-92500 GCF_020615455.1 Coregonus clupeaformis | reverse complement strand
CCTAGTGGCTCTGTATTACAGATGGATCCTAGTGGCTCTGTATTACAGATGGATCCTAGTGGCTCTGTATTACAGATGGATCCTAGTGGCTCCCTGTTGCAGGCTGGAGCCTGCTGTGTTGCTGACAGCTGGTGAGCGTTGTGTTCTGAGGCCCCCAGCAGAGCTGTTTGGCAGTCGAGGCCTGACTAAATAATGTACTGGGACTGAACACTCCACTCACTGTGTCTCCGCTCAGAGCTCCGAGACACGCACTGCTCAGTCAGACACACACACATACATACACACACACACACACACACACACACACACACACACACACACACACACACACACACACACACACACACACACACACACACACACACACACACACACGCACACACGTACACACACACGCACACACGCACACACGTACACACACACACACGCACACACGTACACACGCACGCACTCACACACACACACACACACACACACACACACACACACACACACACACACACACACACACACACACACACACACACACACACACCCCCAGAGCCGCAGCACTACAGCGAGCCCATGAAAAGTTGATAGCTCCCTCCTGTCTCTACATAATTTATCTCTCTTTCATGTTTACACTTGACAGGAAATAAATCACAGCATTTGCAGTACCTACCTCCCTCCCTACCTACCTCCCTCCCTCCCTCCCTACCTCCCTACCTCCCTACCTACCTACCTCCCTACCTCCCTACCTACCTACCTCCCTACCTCCCTACCTCCCTACCTACCACCTCCCTACCTACCTCCCTCCCTACCTCCCTCCCTACCCTACCTACCCCCCTACCTACCTACCCCTACCTACCCTCCCACCTACCTACCCTACCTACCCCCTACCACCTACCCTGCCTCCCTACCTACCCTACCTCCCTACCTACCTACCTCCCTACCTACCTACCCTACCTACCCTACCTACCCACCTACCTACCACCTACCTACCTACCTACCTCCCTCCTCCCTCCCTCCCTCCCTCCCTCCCTCCCTCCCTACCCTACCTACCTACCTCCCTACATCCTTACCTACCTCCCTACCTACCTCCCTACCACCTCCCTACCTACCTCCCTCCTCCCTACCTACCTCCCTACCTACCTACCTACCTACCTACCTCCCTACCTACCTACCTCCCTACCTCCCTACAACCTCCCTACCTACCGCCCTGCCTACCTCCCTGCCTACCCCTACCTACCTACCTCCCTACCTACCTCCCTACCTACCTACCCTACCTACCTCCCTACCTACCTCCCTACCTACCTACCTACCTACCTACCTACCTACCTACCTACCTACCTACCTACCTCCCTACCTACCTCCCTACCTACCTACCTCCCTACCTCCCTCCCTCCCTCCCTCCCTCCCTCCCTCCCTCCCTCCCTCCCTACCTACCTACCTACCTCCCTACATCCTTACCTACCTCCCTACCTACCTCCCTACCTACCTTCCTACCTACCTACCTACCTCCCTACCTACCTCCCTACCTACCTACCTACCTACCTTCCTACCTACCTACCTCCCTACCTCCCTACATACCTCCCTACCTACCGCCCTGCCTACCTCCCTGCCTACATACCTACCTACCTACCTCCCTACCTACCTCCCTCCCTGCCTACCTACCTACCTACCTACCTCCCTACCTACCTCCCTACCTACCTACCTACCTACCTACCTCCCTACCTACCTCCCTCCCTCCCTCCCTCCCTCCCTCCCTCCCTCCCTCCCTACCTACCTACCTACCTCCCTACATCCTACCTACCTCCCTACCTACCTCCCTACCTACCTACCTACCTACCTCCCTACCTACCTCCCTACCTACCTACCTACCTACCTTCCTACCTACCTACCTCCCTACCTCCCTACATACCTCCCTACCTACCGCCCTGCCTACCTCCCTGCCTACATACCTACCTACCTACCTCCCTACCTACCTCCCTCCCTCCCTGCCTACCTACCTACCTCCCTACCTACCTCCCTACCCACCTACCACCCTACCTACCTCCCTACCTACCCTCCCTGCCTACCTACCCTACCTACCTCCCTACCCACCTCCCTACCCTCCCTACCCTACCTACCCTACCCTACCTCCCTACCTACCTCCCTACCCTACCTACCTCCCTACCCTACCTCCCTCCCTACCTCCCTCCCTACCCTACCTCCCTACCCTACCTACCTCCCTACCCTACCTCCCTCCCCACCCTCCCTACCTACCTCCCTACCTACCTCCCTCCCTACCTACCTACCTACCTTCCTACCTACCTACCTCCCTACCTCCCTACATACCTCCCTACCTACCGCCCTGCCTACCTCCCTGCCTACATACCTACCTACCTACCTCCCTACCTACCTCCCTCCCTACCTACCTACCTACCTTCCTACCTACCTACCTCCCTACCTCCCTACATACCTCCCTACCTACCTCCCTGCCTACCTACCTACCTACCTACCTACCTCCCTACCTACCTCCCTACCTACCTACCCCTACCTACCTTCCCTACCTACCTACCTCCCTACCTCCCTACATACCTCCCTACCTACCGCCCTGCCTACCTCCCTGCCTACATACCCTACCTACCTACCTCCCTACCTACCTCCCTCCCTCCCTGCCTACCCTACCTCCCACCTCCCTACCCTACCTCCCTACCTACCTCCCTACCTACCTCCCTACCTCCCTACCTCCCTGCCACCTACCCTACCTACCTCCCTACCCTACCTCCCTACCCTCCCTACCCTACCTACCTCCCTCCCTGCCTACCTACCACCTACCTCCCTACCTACCTCCCTACCTACCTACCTCCCTCCCTACCTCCCTCCCTACCTCCCTCCCTCCCTACCTCCCTCCCTACCTACCTACCTGCACTGCAGCGATCACTACATGTCTGTTAGGGTGCTGGGTCTGTCTGGGTGTGTCTGACAATATGTCTGTCTGACTGTCATTCCTTTTGGTCTGTTTGTCTGTCTGTCTGCTTGTCTTTCTGTCTGTATGTCTGTCTGTGAAAACCACTTGGAAAAGCCTCTGCTAGACCCAACTAGATTGTTTATTAAATCTTGACTCTATACAAGCAATTACCAAAGCAGTACAGTCTTGAGTGATGTTTCTCCAATGGACTTTTGCTAAAGTAATTACTGGGTCTATGTTAAGTCTTTCTTTATTGATTTTCCCCCTTTATATGTGCCAATGTCAAATTCTAATTAAAAAAATACAAGTAGAAACATACATTTGCCCCAGTACATTTTTGCCAGACATTCAGGTGGAGAGAATTTGATTACACCAGGCTATTTTAAGAATAATTTGAATAAAATTGGATTATATATATTTGTATATTACATTTAGGCCTAGAATACACAATCTCTTTAGCATTTCCCTGTCTGTGCTGGAATGGAGATTTTGATTGGTTGATTGGTGGTTGATTGATTGATTGTTCTTGTTTTTCAGGATCATTCGGACAACCCCCTGGGAGCAGCGGTTACTCTGGCCCACGAACTGGGACACAACTTTGGAATGAACCATGACACTCCAGAGCGGGGGTGTGGCTGCAGGGTGACGGTGGACCGAGGAGGCTGCATCATGACCCCCTCTACAGGGTGAGTTGGAACAGTCCAATATGACCCCCTCCACAGGGTGAGTTGGAACAGTCCAATATGACCCCCTCTACAGGGTGAGTTGGAACAGTCCAATATGACCCCCTCTACAGGATGAGTTGGAACAGTCCAATATGACCCCCTCCACAGGGTGAGTTGGAACAGTCCAATATGACCCCCTCTACAGGGTGAGTTGGAACAGTCCAATATGACCCCCTCCACAGGGTGAGTTGGAACAGTCCAATATGACCCCCTCTACAGGGTGAGTTGGAACAGTCCAATATGACCCCCTCTACAGGGTGAGTTGGAACAGTCCAATATGACCCCCTCTACAGGATGAGTTGGAACAGTCCAATATGACCCCCTCTACAGGATGAGTTGGAACAGTCCAATATGACCCCCTCTACAGGGTGAGTTGGAACAGTCCAATATGGCCCCCTTCACAGGGTGAGTTGGAACAGTCCGATCAGTGTCTATTAGCCTGTCCATACAGTTGTCAGAGTAGTCACAGTTGGTGACAATGGTTCAACGAGAAGTCCAGACACCTTTTTTGTAATTTAATGTTTTTGAGAAACTTACCCCAAACAGCAAATCATTTCCTCATCCTTGTTGTGTAGTAGACGGGCCCTGAAAATACATGAACAAAGGCTCCAAAAACAGCCAAATACATCCTATTGGTGACGGCAAAGCTCTCAGTATAGGGATGCAGGTCTTTAAATGCAAATCAAATCAAATTGTATTGGTCACATAGCACACTTAGCAGATGTTATTGCGGGTGTAGCCAAATGCTTGTGTTTCTAGCTCCGACAGTGCAGTAATATCTAACAAGTAATATCTAACAATTTCACAACATATACCCAATACACACAAATCTAAGTAAAGCAATGGAATTAAGAATATATAGATAAATAAATATATGGACGAGCAATCTCAGAGCGGCATGGACTAAGATACAGTAGAATAGTATAGAATACAGTATATACATATGAGATGAGTAATGCAAGATATGTAAACATTATTAAAGTGACTAGTGTTCCATTTATTAAAGTGGCCAATGATTTCTAATCTATGTATATAGGCAGCAGCCCAACTGCTGGGTTGCAGGCATTGGTCACTTAGTTGGGTTGTTTTCTTTAAAAAGAGCAAGGTTGGGTTGTTGATGCTGGATTATTGGTGTTCTGTTACTGATTATAATATGCAATACAGTAATCCCTCGTTTATCGCGGGGGTTACGTTCCGAAAATGACCCGCGATAAGTGAAATCCGCGAAATAGAAAACTTTTTTTTTTTTACAATTAGCAACTATTACATGTATACAAATACAGTGACTCACGTGTAGGCCGTTTCACTGCTCTTCAGACTGGGCCGCTGCATCCTGACTGCGCTCTGCAGTGTTCTCTTCTTCTGAAGCCCGCGGTGCAGGTGTGTTTGTTCGGGAGAAGAACATAGTGATAGGCAGCTGTTGTCGCTCTTTTTTCTTCTTTGCAAAAAGATCCTTGTACACCGACATGCCACCATCGATTACGTTGGAGAACTGTAACGAACGGCTCATCAAAGGGTCCCATTCCTCAGCTACTCGCTTAAGTTCAGTGGCCATTCGCACCATGGTTGCTAAGCGACCAAGCGTTAGTCCTTCCTCCTCATCTCTCGTGTCCTCTTCTCCCTCTTCTCTTTCATCGTCGCTTTGTGGCTTTGTCATTTCTGCCAGCTCTGCATCGGTCAGCGGCTGTGCGTCTCCATCAATCAGGGCGTTTATGTCATCCGGACTCATGTCATTAAAGCCGTCTCCTCCAATCTGTTTAGCCAGATTCACAGCTGTTTCTACGGCAGAGTGGTGGACCTCGTCAAGCGAGCCTCCGGTTGCGTTTTGCACTGCCTCTGGCCATAGTTTTTTCCAGCAGGCCTTCAGAGTTTCCGTTTTCATTTCCTGAATGGCCCTCTGAATGTTTTGGAGACACGATGCGATGGTGTATCCACGCCAGTAGTCCTTCAGTGAGAAATCTTGATCCGAGTCCATAGCGTCAACAAGATGTTGCAGGGTGTTGCGCGTATAGAGAGCCTTGAAAGCACGGATGACTCCTTGGTCCATGGGCTGAATCAGGGATGTAGTGTTTGGCGGCAGAAATTCGATTTGCACACCATCATATGCCAAATCATTACCGTGACCTCCGGCGTTGTCAAGGAGCAGAAGCACTTTAAAGTCCAGTCCCTTTCCTCTCAAATAACACTTGACCTCCGGGATGAAACAGTTTTTGAACCAATCCAGATTGAGCGCTTTTGTCATCCAAGCCTTTGCATTGTACATCCAGTAAACAGGCAAATCATCCTTATTTTTGTTTTTCAGCGCCCTGGGATTTTTAGACCTGTAAATCAGCCCCGGTTTAATCATGAAACCTGCGGCATTTCCGCACATAGCCAGGGTCAAACGGTCTTTGTGAACTTTAAATCCTGGGGCTTTGGCTTCTTCCTGCATGATGAAGGTGCGGGAGGGCATTCGTTTCCAAAATAAGGCAGTCTCATCCATGTTAAAAACTTGTTCGGGCTTATATCCCCCCTCCTCAATGATCGCCTTGAATTTATTGTTCACGAAGGCTTCTGCCTCAGCGGTATCCGCAGACGCCATCTCACCGTGCAGACAAACATTTTTAAGTCCAAAGCGTTTCTTAAACTTTTCAAACCAGCCCTTGCTTGCATTAAATGCGCTTGGCACTTTGTCAGCAGCACTTGCTGGGGGCCCGGCATCCTCTCCCTCTTCCCCGTCACTGACAGCAAAGTTTTCATACAGCATTCTCGCTTTTGTGCAGATAACGTTTGTATCCAGGGTTATGTTTTTTTTCCTGCAGTCATTAGTCCACAGAGCTAATGCCGTCTCCATCCGTACCATGGTCTTGTTGCGGACAGTTACAACCCTTTTTGCATTCGTATTAAAATTGACTGCTGCTGTCGTCCTTATGTTTTTTTCCTCCTTCTTTATGTAACGAACGGAAGATTCATTGATTCCGTAATGGCGAGCAACGGCTGCATAGCTTTTACCTTCCCTTAGCATGTCCAGAAGTTTAACTTTATCTGAGATAGGTAGCATCTTCCGCCGTTTGGGCCCATCCGCAGGTGCTTTTGTCGGTCCAGGCCGTTTCGTCGACATTATGGGTTTAGGAGATGTTCGAAATTACAAGATAATTTGGCCAACTTAATGTAAATTTGCCAAGCTGTTTTATGTACGTACACATAACTGCACGAGACGACAAAATGATAGCACAATTCGTAGCATGTTTTGATACAAGAAGCGGGAGTGAGTTTTTAGCGAATCAGAATGCAGAGCACAATGCACCAAAAAAAAAAAAATGCATTATGAAAATCCGCGAAATAGCGAATCCGCGATAAGTGAACCGCGAAGTGGCGAGGGATCACTGTAATTCATCTTTAATATTCCAGAAGAAGTAAGGAATATTTTTAATCTGCAGTATGTAAACATGATGAACAGGAATGACATTTACTCTCACGGGTGGCCAATAAGATCTACCAGAAAGCCACACCCCTAATAAGTCACACCTCCTGAAAACAACCTAAGGATTACATGATAAAAGACCCAGCTGCTAGGTCAACCCAGCATGACATTTAATATACCCAGCTGATGGTTAAATGAACCCATGTTTGGGTAATCCCAACAAACCCAACTGGCTGAGTTATTCACGCAACCCAACTGGCTGGGTCAAAATAACCCAGCGTGTGTTCTGTCCAATATTTACCCAGCGCTGGGTTACCAAGGAACTCAAATTGGGTTGTTTTTAACTCAACATTTTTGGGAGTGTATCGGCCCTGGTCAAAAGCACTGCCCTATGAAGGGAATAAGGGGCCATTGGGGAAGCAGACACAAGCTGCAGCTAGCTGGGAGAGAAGAGCCTCAGACTTGAGTGTTTATGCTGGATACATCCCTGTGTGTTTGACTTGGACTGGGTCCATAGAAAACGGGGTAACACTATTGCTGATTATATACTCATAAAACAGTACAGCAGCAAGCTGTAAAGAAGAGCTAGAGGATCTTTCAGAACAACTTCTGTCAAACTGAGCACTTCAAAAGACCAGGGGGAGAGGGAGGGAGGGAGGGAGGGAGGGAGAGGGAGAGAGAGAGAGGGAGAGAGAGAGAGAGAGAGAGAGAGAGAGAGAGAGAGAGAGAGAGAGAGAGAGAGAGAGAGAGAGAGAGAGAGAGAGAGAGAGAGAGAGAGAGAGAGAGAGAGAGAGAGAGAGAGAGAGAGAGAGAGAGAGAGAGAGAGAGAGAGAGAGAGAGAGAGAGAGAGAGAGAGAGTTACTGTTAATATTTATTATATCTATTTCACTTGCTGTGGCGATGTAAACATATGTTTCCCATGCCAATAAAGCCCCTTTGAGTTGAAACATTAAATTGAAATTGAGCGAGAGAAAGATAGAGGGAAATATGAGAAAAGGGCCATAGGAGCTGGCTACAGCTCAGTCCATAGAGCAGTAGACTCCACTACTGAATCAGGATAGAACCAGGATAGAACAGGATAGAACCAGGATAGAAAAGGATAGAACCAGGATAGAAAAGGATATAATCAGGATAGAACCAGGATAGAACAGGATGGAATCAGGATAGAACAGGATAGAACCAGGATAGAACAGGATAGAACAGGATAGAACAGGATAGGACAGGACAGAACCAGGATAGAACCAGGATAGAACCAGGATAGAACCAGGATAGAACAGGATAGAACCAGGATAGAAACAGGATAGAACCAGGATAGAAAAGGATAGAACCAGGATAGAACCAGGATAGAACAGGATAGAACCAGGATAGAACAGGATGGAATCAGGATAGAACCAGGATAGAAGTAGGATAGAACCTGGATAGAACAGGATAGAACAGGATAGAACCACGATAGAATCAGGATAGAACAGGATAGAATATGATAGAATCAGGATAGAACAGGACAGAACCAGGATAGAATAGGAAAGAACCAGGGTAGAACCTGGATAGAACAGGATAGAACAGGAGAGAACCAGGATAGAACAGGGTAGAACCAGGATAGAACAGGATAGAACAGGAGAGAACCAGGATAGAACAGGATAGAACCAGGATAGAACAGGAGAGAACCAGGATAGAACCAGGATAGAACAGGATAGAACCAGGATAGAACCAGGATAGAAACAGGATAGAACCAGGATAGAAAAGGATAGAACAAGATAGAACCAGGATAGAACAGGACAGAACCAGGATAGAATAGGAAAGAACCAGGGTAGAACCTGGATAGAACAGGATAGAACAGGAGAGAACCAGGATATAACAGGATAGAACCAGGATAGAACAGGAGAGAACCAGGATAGAACAGGAGAGAACCAGGATAGAACCAGGATAGAACCAGGATAGAACCAGGAGAGAACCAGGATAGAACCAGGATAGAATCAGGATAGAACCAGGATAGAACAGGATGGAACCAGGATGGAACCAGGATAGAACCAGGATAGAACAGGATAGAACAGGACAGAACCAGGATAGAACAGGATAGAACAGGACAGAACCAGGATAGAATAGGAAAGAACCAGGGTAGAACATGGATACAACAGGATAGAACAGGAGAGAACCAGGATAGAACAGGATAGAACCAGGATAGAACAGGAGAGAACCAGGATAGAACAGGATAGAACCAGGATAGAACAGGAGAGAAACAGGATAGAACAGGAGAGAACCAGGATAGAACCAGGATAGAATCAGGATAGAACCAGGATAGAACCAGGATAGAACAAGGATAGAACAAGATAGAACAAGGATAGAACAAGATAGAACCAGGATAGAACAGGACAGAACCAGGATAGAATAGGAAAGAACCAGGATATAAGTAGGATAGAACCTGGATAGAACAGGATAGAATCAGGATAGAACCAGGATAGAATCAGGATAGAACAGGATATAACAGGATAGAACAGGATGGAAATCAGGATAGAACAGGATAGAATCAGGATAGAACCAGGATAGAATCAGGATAGAACCAGGATAGAACAGGATAGAACAGGATGGAATCAGGATAGAACAGGATAGAACCAGGATAGAACAGGATATAACCAGGATATAACATGATAGAACCAGGATGGAACCAGGATAGAACCAGGATAGAACAAGATAGAACCAGGATAGAACAGGACAGAACCAGGATAGAATAGGAAAGAACCAGTGTAGAACCTGGATAGAACAGGAGAGAACCAGGATAGAACAGGATAGAACCAGGATAGAACAGGATAGAACAGGATTGAACAGGATAGAACCAGGATAGAACAGGAGAGAACCAGGATAGAACAGGAGAGAACCAGGATAGAACCAGGATAGAACAGGAGAGAACCAGGAGAGAACCAGGATAGAACAGGATAGAACCAGGATAGAATCAGGATAGAACCAGGATAGAACAGGATGGAATCAGGATAGAACAGGATAGAACCATGATAGAACAGGATAGAACCAGGATAGAACCAGGATAGAATAGGAAAGAACCAGGATAGAAGTAGGATAGAACCTGGATAGAAGTAGGATAGAACAGGATCGAACCAGGATAGAACAGGATCGAACCAGGATAGAACAGGAAAGAACCAGGATAGAACCAGGATAGAACCAGGATAGAACCTGGATAGAACAGGATAGAACAGGATAGAACAGGATAGAACCAGGATAGAACCAGGATAGAACCAGGATAGAACCAGGATAGAACAGGAAAGAACCAGGATAGAACAGGATAGAACATGATAGAACAGGTCAGAACCAGGATAGAATAGGAAAGAACCAGGATAGAAGTAGGATAGAACCTGGATAGAACAGGATAGAACAGGATCGAACCAGGATAGAACAGGATCGAACCAGGATAGAACAGGAAAGAACCAGGATAGAACCAGGATAGAACAGGATAGAACAGGATAGAACAGGATCGAACCAGGATAGAACAGGAAAGAACCAGGATAGAACCAGGATAGAACCTGGATAGAACAGGATAGAACAGGATAGAACCAGGATAGAACAGGATAGAACAGGATAGAACAGAGAAGATTAGGATGAGAACCAGTTCAGGGGTTAGGGGTCGAGGGGTCCAGTTCAGGGGTTAGGGGTCGAGGGGTCCAGCTGTGACTCTCTGTTTGAGGCGGTGGTGACTCCAGTTGGTCCCAGACTCCCTCAGGAGGAACACTTGGAAACAGTCTGGACACAGTCTGGAGTGTCTTCCGCCTGCGGTCAACCACAGACAACCACAGATGGACCCGTTAGTACCCAGTTACTGGTGCTGGAACCACTTTACTAGGCCCCAGGGACCACAGCTGTTAGATGCAATTCTCTCTCTCTCTGTCTCCCTCTCTCCCCCCTCTCTCCACTCTCCCCCCTCTCTCTGTCTCTGTCTCACTCTCTCTCTCCCCTCTCCCCACTCTCTCTCTGTCTCCCTCTCTCCACCCTCTCTCCACTCCCCCCCTCTCTCTCTCTGTCTCACTCTCTCTCTCCCCCCTCTCTCCACTCTCCCCCCCCTCTCTCTCTGTCTCACTCTCTCTCTCCCCCCTCTCTCCCCTCTCCCCCTGTCTCTCTCTCTCTCTCTCTCTCTCTCTCTCTCTCTCTCTCTCTCTCCCCTTTCCACCCTCTCTCTCTCTGTCTCTCTCTCTCTCCCCTCTCCACCCTCTCTGTCTTACTCTCTCTCTCTCTCTCCTGTCCCCACCCTCTCTGTCTCACTCTCTCTCTCTCTCCTGTCCCCCCTCACTCTCTCTCTCTCTCTCTCCCTCTCTCTCTCTGTCTCACTCTCTCTCCTCTCCCCCCTCTCTCTCTCTCTCTCTGTCTCTCTCTCTCTCTCTCTCTTTCTTTCTCTCTCTCTCTCTCTCTCTCTCTCGTCCCTCCTCCCCTCTCTCTCCCTCTCTCACTCTCTCTCCCTCTCTCCCTCTCTCCCCTCACTCTCCCCTCGCAAACATAGAAACAGAACAGAACAGAGGTGTGTGTGTGTGTGTGTGTGTGTGTGTGTGTGTGTGTGTGTTATTGAGGGGCTGCATGGGGTAGCAAAACATCTGTAACAATTAGAAAGAGTTGTAAACAGTGGTTGCTAAGGAAGTGGCTCCCTGTTAAACAACTGGATGTCAGACAGATGGTGATCGGGGTAAGATGCCTCTCAAGGAGGAGGAGGAGGAGGAGGAGGAGGAGGAGGAGGAGGTGGAGGAGGAGAAAATGGAGTAGGACGTGGAGGAGGGAGGAGGGATTAAGTCATAACCGTTGCTACAGATTGCCCCCCTGTTCTCCTGCCCAATCTTCCACCACTACACTATTAGTATTCAGTCAGTCTCTCTGTTCTCCCTACCTTCTACCACTACACTATTAGTATTCAGTCAGTCTCTCTGTTCTCCCTACCTTCTACCACTACACTATTAATATTCAGTCAGTCTCTCTGTTCTCCCTACCTTCTACCACTACACTATTAATATTCAGTCAGTCTCTCTGTTCTACATACCTTCTACCACTACACTATTAGTATTCAGTCAGTCTCTCTGTTCTCCCTACCTTCCACCACTACACTATTAGTATTCAGTCAGTCTCTCTGTTCTCCCTACCTTCTACCACTACACTATTAATATTCAGTCAGTCTCTCTGTTCTCCCTACCTTCTACCACTACACTATTAATATTCAGTCAGTCTCTCTGTTCTCCCTACCTTCTACCACTACACTATTAGTATTCAGTCAGTCTCTCTGTTCTCCATACCTTCTACCACTACACTATTAATATTCAGTCAGTCTCTCTGTTCTCCCTACCTTCTACCACTACACTATTAGTATTCAGTCAGTCTCTCTGTTCTCCCTACCTTCTACCACTACACTATTAGTATTCAGTCAGTCTCTCTGTTCTCCATACCTTCTACCACTACACTATTAGTATTCAGTCAGTCTCTCTGTTCTCCCTACCTTCTACCACTACACTATTAGTATTCAGTCAGTCTCTCTGTTCTCCATACCTTCTACCACTACACTATTAATATTCAGTCAGTCTCTCTGTTCTCCATACCTTCTACCACTACACTATTAATATTCAGTCAGTCTCTCTGTTCTCCATACCTTCTACCACTACACTATTAGTATTCAGTCAGTCTCTCTGTTCTCCATACCTTCTACCACTACACTATTAATATTCAGTCAGTCTCTCTGTTCTCCATACCTTCTACCACTACACTATTAATATTCAGTCAGTCTCTCTGTTCTCCCTACCTTCTACCCAGGGGCGGTGTGTTCAATAGGGCGATATGGGCGACGCACTGCCAAACGGGAAAAGGAAGGGATTTTTTTTCTAATCAATTATATCACGGCAACAGTAGTTATCAGTGTTGTAATCTAGACGTCTGATCTGCCACAGTGCCACTAAATGTCCAATCAGGCTAAAGTCGTGCTTCAAATGGCCCCCCCCCCTTTTGGGGCGATTTCAGTCAGGTTGAAAATCGCCCAGAAGTCTGTCATAGACTCCCATGTAAAATCTATTTTTTTCAAATATCAGAGCTTTCAATACAATCTCTATGGGTTTCTGAGGGCTTGCACTTACGCGCTTTCGTCATACGTAACATAACCATGAACGTAACTAAGAAAAGAGCGGGTAGCAGCGTCAATCAATTCACTATTACTGTCAAAATGGCTAGGCTTCAGTGCAACTCGATTGTGTCTTTGAAAGAAGTTCCTTTTTGTCGGCGAACAAATGAAGATAAATTGGCAACGAAACAATTAGGACCTCCCAGACCAAATTTATAATTCAACAGGTTTCTACTAAAGGGGGGAAGTCCTACACCCGAGGATTTTCCAAAAATTAGTACGAACGAAAAACCTGGCTAGCAGGCTGCGATGTAGCTAATGCAGTCTTCTGCTACCCCCTGCTTACTCTTTCACCCTGAAGGCGGCACGGCAGACAGCACCGCTTGGACAGCGACTGGTGTGTAACGGACATGCACCATCTTTCAGGAAAGATTAAGAAACATGAGCTGTCAAAGACCCACATGGATAGCTGTTTGAGATTGTCTGCTTTGGGGAGAGTGAACATTCCCACTCAACTGGATGAGGGATACAGGCTAGCTGTCCGCCGCCACAACGATGAGGTTAGTGTTGATAATCACAAGTTTACTGGAGAACTGAAACTGACAAGGCTGACAAGATAGGACCCTTTTGTCCACTGTTATTGGATAGGAACAGAACTTATAACCAGCTCCTGACCTAAATAGATCTTAGCACAACATTTTACTCAACATATCATATTCCATATTCACTATAACAAATATATTTACTACGACATTAGCAAGAACCGCCACATCCTCAGCCGGCTAATCCAGTGTGTGAAGTTTTGCGGAGTGTTTGAGTTAGCTTTGCGAGGCAAAGATGAAACTGAGGGCTCCACCAACCCTGGTAAGCCAACACTTTTGAGATCAGTCAATAAATGCTTCTGGTATTGACTTATATGCTGCCCCTGTCTTCATGTTGTTGCTGGACATATCTTTTTTAAAATGTGTGTAGGTCACCTAAATCATCAGAAAAATTGCCCCCCCTGAGAATTTTTTCAGGAGCCGCCACTGCTTCTACCACTACTCTATTAGTATTCAGTCAGTCTCTCTGCTCTCCCTACCTTCTACCACTACACTATTAGTATTCAGTCAGTCTCTCTGTTCTCCATACCTTCTACCACTACACTATTAGTATTCAGTCAGTCTCTCTGTTCTCCCTACCTTCTACCACTACACTATTAGTATTCAGTCAGTCTCTCTGTTCTCCATACCTTCTACCACTACACTATTAGTATTCAGTCAGTCTCTCTGTTCTCCCTACCTTCTACCACTACACTATTAGTATTCAGTCAGTCTCTCTGTTCTCCCTACCTTCTACCACTACACTATTAGTATTCAGTCAGTCTCTCTGTTCTCCCTACCTTCTACCACTACACTATTAATATTCAGTCAGTCTCTCTGTTCTCCATACCTTCCACCACTACACTATTAGTATTCAGTCAGTCTCTCTGTTCTCCCTACCTTCTACCACTACACTATTAATATTCAGTCAGTCTCTCTGTTCTCCCTACCTTCTACCACTACACTATTAATATTCAGTCAGTCTCTCTGTTCTCCATACCTTCTACCACTACACTATTAATATTCAGTCAGTCTCTTTGATCTCCATACCTTCCACCACTACACTATTAATATTCAGTCAGTCTCTCTGTTCTCCATACCTTCTACCACTACACTATTAATATTCAGTCAGTCTCTCTGTTCTCCATACCTTCTACCACTACACTATTCATATTCAGTCAGTCTCTCTGTTCTCCATACCTTCTACCACTACACTATTAATATTCAGTCAGTCTCTCTGTTCTCCATACCTTCTACCACTACACTATTAGTATTCAGTCAGTCTCTCTGTTCTCCATACCTTCCACCACTACACTATTAGTATTCAGTCAGTCTCTCTGTTCTCCATACCTTCCACCACTACACTATTAATATTCAGTCAGTCTCTCTGTTCTCCATACCTTCTACCACTACACTATTAGTATTCAGTCAGTCTCTCTGATCTTTTGATCTTTTTACCTCAGTCCAGAGTGGAAACTGCTAGCTGCACTGTGAGATACCCTCCTTCACCTCACGTAACCTCTCACAGGATAATATTGATGTTAGAATGCAGCGCAGTGTTGGTGGTCAGACACACACACACACACACACACACACACACACACACGCTCACACACACACACACACACACACACACACACGCTCACACACACACACACACACACACACGCTCACACACACACACACACACACACACACACACACAGAGAAAATCATCAAAGGCAACCTTGAGAGTGAGATCATTTCAAAACACATAAAAAGATCCTCGTTGCATATTTATAGACATCTCAGATGTCCATAAACCTAAACAAAAAAATGTCATTTGGAAGTGAGTTGTGGAGATGTCATTTTCATTTACTGGTAAATGAAAAGCATTTTTGGTCTCAGAACATCTGTTGCTTCAAAATGCCCTAAAGGAGAGGTGAGGAGGGGGGAGGAGGAAGGAGGAGAGAGGAGGGGAGAGGAGGAGAAGAGAGGGGGGAGAAGAGAGGAGAGGAGGGAAGGGGAGGGGAGGGGAGGAGGGGAGGGGAGGGAAGAGGGGAGGGGAGAAGAGGGGAGGGGAGAAGAGAAGAGAGGAGGAGAAGAGAGGAGGGAAGGGGAGAGGAGAAGAGAGGAGAGGAGGGGAGAGGAGAAGAGAGGAGGGGAGAGGAGGGGAGAGGAGGGGAGAGGAGAAGAGAGGAGAGGAGAGGAGAGGAGGGGAGAAGAGGGGAGGGGAGAAGAGGGGATAGGAGGGGAGAAGAGAGGAGGGGAGAAGAGAGGAGGGGAGAAGATGGGAGAGGAGAGGAGAGGAGAGGAGGAGAGAGGAGAGGAGGGGAGAGGAGAGGAGAAGAGAGGAGGGGAGAAGAGAGGAGGGGAGAAGAGAGGAGGGGAGAAGAGAGGAGGGGAGAAGATGGGAGAGGAGAGGAGAGGAGAGGAGGAGAGAGGAGAGGAGGGGAGAGGAGAGGAGAGGAGAGGGAGAAGAGAGGAGGGGAGAAGAGAGGAGGGGAGAGGAGAGGAGAGGAGAGGAGAGGAGAGGAGAGGAGAGGAGAGGAGAGGAGAGGAGAGGAGAGGAGAGGAGAGGAGAGGAGAGGAGAGGAGAGGAGAGGAGAGGAGAGGAGAGGAGGGGAGAGGAGAGGAGAGGAGATGCAGGGAGAAGTTTTTTTTTGCTGCTGACAGTCTCACTGCAGCAAAGGGTCTCTTCGTTTCAGCGTTTCATCAAATCTCTGGAAAGAAATGAAAGACTCACTGCAACACCTCGCCTGCATCCCAAATTGCCCCCTGCCGTTTGGGACACATCCCTCTTCTTCTAACCCAGGTGTCCTTCACAGAAACACCTCAGTATCCTGCATTTACTGGACATCAGAGAGAATCATGGGATTTTCACCACTGCCTTATTAGGGTCCTAGGATCTGTTAGTGTGTCTTTGTTATACACACTGGCCTTTATTCTACAACTACAGTGGGGAGAACAAGTATTTGATACACTGCCGATTTTGCAGGTTTTCCTACTTACAAAGCATGTAGAGGTCTGTCATTTTTATCATAGGTATACTTCAACTGTGAGAGACAGAATCTAAAACAAAAATCCAGAAAATCACATTGAATGATTTTTAAGTAATTCATTTGCATTGTATTGCATGACATAAGTATTTGATCACCTACCAACCAGTAAGAATTCCGTCTCTCACAGACCTGTTAGTTTTTCTTTAAGAAGCCCTCCTGTTCTCCACTCATTACCTGTATTAACTGCACCTGTTTGAACTCATTACCTGTATAAAAGACACCTGTCCACACACTCAATCAACCTCTCCACAATGGCCAAGACCAGAGAGCTGTGTAAGGACATCAGGGATACAATTGTAGACCTGCACAAGGCTGGGATGGGCTACAGGACAATAGGCAAGCAGCTTGGTGAGAAGGCAACAACTGTTGCCGCAATTATTAGAAAATGGAAGAAGTTCAAGATGACAGTCAATCACCCTCGGTCTGGGGCTCCATGCAAGATCTCACCTCGTGGGGCATCAATGATCATGAGGAAGGTGAGGGATCAGCCCAGAACTACACGGCAGGACCTGGTCAATGACCTGAAGAGAGCTGGGACCACAGTCTCATAGAAAACCATTAGTAACACACTACGCCGTCATGGATTAAAATCCTGCAGCGCACGCAAGGTCCCCCTGCTCAAGCCAGCGCATGTCCAGGCCCGTCTGAATTTTGCCAATGACCATCTGGATGATCCAGAGGAGGAATGGGAGAAGGTAATGTGGTCTGATGAGACAAAAATTGAGCTTTTTGGTCTAAACTCCACTCGCCGTGTTTGGAGGAAGAAGAAGGATGAGTACAACCCCAAGAACACCATCCCAACCGTGAAGCATGGAGGTGGAAACATCATTCTTTGGGGATGCTTTTCTGCAAAGGGGACAGGACGACTGCACCGTATTGAGGGGAGGATGGATGGGGCCATGTATCGCGAGATCTTGGCCAACAACCTCCTTCCCTCAGTAAGAGCATTGAAGATGGGTCGTGGCTGGGTCTTCCAGCATGACAACGACCCGAAACACACAGCCAGGGCAACTAAGGAGTGGCTCCGTAAGAAGCATCTCAAGGTCCTGGAGTGGCCTAGCCAGTCTCCAGACCTGAACCCAATAGAAAATCTTTGGAGGGAGCTGAAAGTCCGTATTGCCCAGCGACAGCCCCGAAACCTGAAGGATCTGGAGAAGGTCTGTATGGAGGAGTGGGCCAAAATCCCTGCTGCAGTGTGTGCAAACCTGGTCAAGACCTACAGGAAACGTATGATCTCTGTAATTGCAAACAAAGGTTTCTGTACCAAATATTAAGTTCTGCTTTTCTGATGTATCAAATACTTATGTCATGCAATAAAATGCAAATGAATTACTTAAAAATCATACAATGTGATTTTCTGGATTTTTGTTTTAGATTCCGTCTCTCACAGTTGAAGTGTACCTATGATAAAAATTACAGACCTCTACATGCTTTGTAAGTAGGAAAACCTGCAAAATCGGCAGTGTATCAAATACTTGTTCTCCCCACTGTATGTGGATGGAAATACACTACCAGTCGAAAGTTTGGACACACCTACTCATTCAAGGGTTTTTCTTTATTTTTACTATTTTTTACATTGTAGAATAATAGTGAAGACATCAAACCTATGAAATAACACATATGGAATCATGTAGTAATAAAGAAAAGTGTTAAACAAATCAAAATATATTTTATATATGAGATTCTTCAAATTACCAGCCTTTGCCTTGATGACAGCTTTGCACACTCTTGGCATTCTCTCAACCAGCTTCATGAGGTAGTCACCTGGAATTCATTTTAATTAACAGGTGTGCCTTGTTAAAAGTTAATTTGTGGAATTTCTTTCCTTCTTAATGCGTTTGAGCCAATCAGTTGTGTTGGGTTGGTATACAGAAGATAGCCCTATTTGGTAAAATACCAAGTCCATATTATGGCAAGAACAGCTCAAATAAGCAAAGAGAAACAACAGTCCATCATTACTTTAAGACATGAAGGTCAGTCAATACGGAACATTTCAAGAACTTTGAAAGTTTCTTCAATTGCAGTCGCAAAAACCATCAAGCGCTATGATGAAACTGGCTCATGAGGACCGCCACAGGAATGGAAGACACAGAGTTACCTCTGCTGCAGAGGATAAGTTCATTAGAGTTACCAGCCTCAGAAATTGCAGCCCAAATAAATGCTTCACAGACTTCAAGTAACAGACACATCTCAACATCAACTGTTCAGAGGAGACTGTGTGAATCAGGCCTTCATGGTCGAATTGCTGCAAAGAAAGCACTACTAAAGATACTTTCTTTGGCCAAGAAACACAAGCAATGGACATTAGACAGGTGGAAATTTGTCCTTTGGTCTGGAATCCAAATTGGAGATTTTTGGTTCCAACCGCCGTGGCTTTGTGAGACATGGTGTGGGTGAACAGATGATCTACGCATCTGTATTTCCCACCGTAAAGCATGGAGGAGGAGGTGTTATGGTGTGGGGGTGCTTTGCTGGTGACACTGTCTGTGATTTATTTAGAATTCAAGGCACACTTAACCAGCATGGCTACCACAGCATTCTGCAGTGATAATCCATCCCATCTGGTTTGGGCTTAGTGGGACTATCATTTGTTTTTCAACAGGACAATGACCCAACACACCTCCAGGCTGTGTAAGGGCTATTTGACCAAGAAGGAGAGTGATGGAGTGCTGCATCAGATGACCTGGCCTCCACAATCCCACGACCTCAACCCAATTGAGATGGTTTGGGATGAGTCGGACGGCAGAGTGAAGGAAAAGCAGCCAACAAGTGCTCAGCATATGTGGGAACTCCTTCAAGACTGTTGGAAAAGCATTCCAGGTGAAGCTGGTTGAGAAAATGCCAAGAGCTGTCATCAAGGCAAATGGTGGCTATTTGAAGAATCTTAAATATATTTTGATTTGTTTAACACTTTTTGGTTACTACATGATTCCATATGTGTTATTTCATAGTTTTGATGTCTTCACTATTATTCTACAATGTAGAAAATAGTAAAAATAAAGAAAAACCCTTGAATGAGTAGGTGTGTCCAAACTTTTGTTTGGATCATAAAAGTGGTATTATGGTAGAGCAGTGAGTCATGTCATATTGACTGCTGTTACCATGTTCACTCCTGACACCCGTGTAGCCTAATAGAGGTCTCTCATCAGCATCACAAACAAATGGCCTCAAGACTGTTAGGCAGACCATCAGCACGTTCCGGATCATTCCCCAGGGAACCATTATGGGTGGAGCTTGGAACATGTTTCTGAGTCCATGTGTACCCAGCTCAGACAGACTGTGTGGCTCAGTTGATGTGGCCCGTCTTTCACATACACTGTGTCTGTGACTGTGGCTTGCTTGATGTGGTGTCTCTCTCTTGTTGAGTCTGTGTGTTTGTTTCATTGAATTGTAAAATGCTCTGAACTCCAGCGTGTTTGACGGCAGCAAGGCATGAACATTCATTGTGGAGGGGATAGAGGAGACAGAGGGGATAGAGGAGACAGAGGGGATAGAGGAGATAGAGGAGACAGAGGAGACAGAGGGGATAGAGGAGACAGAGGGGATGGAGGAGACAGAGGAGACAGAGGAGACAGAGGGGATTGAGGGGATAGAGGGGATAGAGGAGACAGAGGGGATGGAGGAGACAGAGGAGACAGAGGAGACAGAGGGGATAGAGGAGACAGAGGAGACAGAGGAGACAGAGGGGATAGAGGGGATAGAGGAGACAGAGGGGATGGAGGAGGCAGAGGGGATGGAGGAGACAGAGGAGACAGAGGGGATAGAGGGGATAGAGGAGACAGAGGAGACAGAGGGGATGGAGGAGATAGAGGAGACAGAGGGGATAGAGGAGACAGAGACGATAGAGGAGATAGAGGAGATAGAGGAGACAGAGGATACAGAGGAGATGGAGGGGATAGAGGGGATGAAGGGGATAGAGGAGATAGAGAAGATGGAGGATATAGAGGAGATGGAGGGGATAGAGGGGATAGAGGAGACAGAGGAGACAGAGGAGACAGAGGGGATAGAGGAGACAGAGGGGATAGAGGAGATAGAGGAGACAGAGGAGACAGAGGGGAAGGTGGGGACAGAGGAGATGGAGGAGATGGAGGGGATAGAGGAGATAGAGGAGATGGAGGAGACAGAGAAGACAGAGGAGACAGAGGAGACAGAGGAGATAGAGGAGATGGAGGGGATGGAGGGGACAGAGGAGACAGAGGAGACAGAGGGGATAGAGGAGACAGAGGAGACAGAGGGGATAGAGGGGATAGAGGAGACAGAGACGATAGAGGAGATAGAGGGGATGGAGGAGACAGAGGAGACAGAGGGGAAAGAGGGGATAGAGGAGACAGAGGGGATAGAGGGGATAGAGGAGACAGAGGAGACAGAGGGGATGGAGGAGATAGAGGAGACAGAGGGGATAGAGGAGACAGAGACGATAGAGGAGATAGAGGAGATAGAGGAGATAGAGGAGACAGAGGATACAGAGGAGACAGAGGAGATAGAGGAGATGGAGGGGATAGAGGGGATGAAGGGGATAGAGGAGATAGAGAAGATGGAGGATACAGAGGAGATAGAGGAGAGGGAGGGGATAGAGGGGATAGAGGAGACAGAGGAGACAGAGGGGATAGAGGAAAAAGAGGGGATAGAGGAGATAGAGGAGACAGAGGAGACAGAGGGGAAGGTGGGGACAGAGGAGATGGAAGAGATGGAGGGGATAGAGGAGATAGAGGAGATAGAGGAGATAGAGGAGATGGAGGGGATGGAGGGGATAGAGTAGACAGAGGAGACAGAGGAGACAAGAGGAGATAGATGAAACAGAGGGGATAGAGGAGATAGAGGGGATAGAGGAGATAGAGGAGATAGAGGGGATAGAGAAGATAGAGGGGATAGAGGGGATATAGGAGATGGAGGGGATAGAGGAGGTATAGGTGATGGAGGGGATAGAGGAGATAGAGGGGATAGAGGAGATGGAGGGGATAGAAAGAGATGGAGAGGATAGAGTGAATGAAGGGGATAGAGGGCATAGAGGAGATGGATGAGATTGAAGAGATAGAGGAGATAGAGGCGATAGAGGAGATAGAGGAGATGGAGGGGATGAAGGGGATGGATGAGACAGAGGAGACAGAGGAGATAGAGGAGACAGAGGGGATAGAGGAGACAGAGGGGATAGAGGAGACAGAGGGGATAGAGGAGACAGAGGGGATAGAGGAAATAGAGGGGATAGATGAGATAGAGGAGATAGAGGAGATAGAGGAGACAGAGGGGATAGAGGAGACAGAGACGATAGAGGAGATAGAGGGCATAGAGGAGATAGAGGGGATAGAGGAGATGGAGGAGATGGAGGAGATGGAGGAGATGGAGGAGATGGAGGAGATAGAGGAGATTGAGGGGATGGAGGGGATGAAGAGGATGGATGAGATAGAGGGGATAGAGTAGATAGAGGAGACAGAGGAGATAGAGGAGACAGAGGATATAGAGGAGATAGAGGAGATGGAGGATACAGAGGAGATAGAGGAGATGGAGGGGATGGAGGAGATGGAGGGGATGGAGGGGATGGAGGGGATGGAGGAGATGGAGGGGATAGAGGAGATGGAGGGGATAGAGGAGATGGAGGGGATAGAGGAGATGGAGGGGATAGAGGGGATAGAGGAGATAGAGGGGATAGAGGAGATATAGGTGATGGAGGGGATAGAGGAGATAGAGGGGATAGAGGAGATGGAGGGGATAGAAAGAGATGGAGGGGATAGAGGGGATGAAGGGGATAGAGGGGATAGAGGAGATAGAGGAGACAGAGGGGACAGAGGAGACAGAGGGGATAGAGGAGATAGAGGGGATAGAGGAGATAGAGGAGATGGAGGGGATGGAGGGGATAGAGGAGATGGAGGGGACAGAGGGGATAGAGGAGATAGAGGGGATAGAGGGGATAGAGGAGATAGAGGGGATAGAGGAGACAGAGGGGACAGAGGGGATAGAGGAGATAGAGGGGATAGAGGAGATAGAGGGGATAGAGGAGACAGAAGGGACAGAGGGGATAGAGGAGATAGAGGGGATAGAGGAGATGGAGGGGATGGAGGGGATGGAGGGGATAGAGGGGATGGAGGAGATAGAGGGGATAGAGGGAATGGAGGAGATAGAGGGGATGGAGGAGATAGAGGGGATAGAGGGAATGGAGGAGATAGAGGGGATGGAGGAGATAGAGGGGATAGAGGAGATAGAGGGGACAGAGGGGATAGAGGAGATAGAGGGGACAGAGGGGATAGAGGAGATGGAGGGGATAGAGGAGATGGAGGGGATAGAGGAGATGGAGGGGATAGAGGAGATAGAGGAGATAGAGGGGATAGAGGAGATGGAGGGGATGGAGGGGATAGAGGAGATGGAGGGGATGGAGGGGATAGAGGAGATAGAGGAGATAGAAGGGATGGAGGATACAGAGGAGATAGAGGAGATGGAGGATACAGAGGATAGAGGGGATGGAGGAGATAGAGGGGATAGAGGAGACAGAGGGGATAGAGGGGATAGAGGGGATGGAGGGGATAGAGGAGACAGAGGGGATAGAGGAGACGGAGGGGATGGAGGGGATAGAGGAGATAGAGGGGATAGAGGAGATAGAAGGGATGGAGGATACAGAGGAGATAGAGGAGATGGAGGATACAGAGGATAGAGGGGATAGAGGAGACAGAGGGGATAGAGGAGACAGAGGGGATAGAGGGGATAGAGGAGATGGAGGGGATGGAGGGGATAGAGGAGACAGGGGGGATAGAGGAGATATAGGGGATGGAGGGGATAGAGGAGATATAGGGGATAGAGGAGATATAGGGGATAGAGGAGATATAGGGGAGATGGAGGGGATAGAGGGGATAGAGGAGATGGAGGGGATAGAAAGAGATGGAGGGGATAGAGGAGATGGAGGGGATAGAAAGAGATAGAGTAGACAGAGGGGATAGAGGAGATAGAGGGGATAGAGGAGATAGAGGAGATGGAGGGGATGGAGGGGATAGAGGAGATGGAGGGGACAGAGGGGATAGAGGAGATAGAGGGGATAGAGGGGATAGAGGGGATAGAGGAGATAGAGGGGATAGAGGAGACAGAGGGGACAGAGGGGATAGAGGAGATAGAGGGGATAGAGGGGACAGAGGGGATAGAGGAGATAGAGGGGATAGAGGGGATAGAGGGGATAGAGGAGACAGAGGGGACAGAGGGGATAGAGGAGATAGAGGGGATAGAGGGGATAGAGGGGATAGAGGAGATAGAGGGGATAGAGGAGATGGAGGGGATGGAGGGGATGGAGGGGATAGAGGGGATGGAGGAGATAGAGGGAATGGAGGAGATAGAGGAGATAGAGGGGATAGAGGAGATGGATGGGATAGAGGAGATAGAGGGGACAGAGGGGATAGAGGAGATGGAGGGGATAGAAAGAGATGGAGGATGGAGGGATGATAATTAATGAATTGAGGGGATAGAGGAGATAGAGGGGATAGAGGAGATAGAAGGGATGGAGGATACAGAGGAGATAGAGGAGATGGAGGATACAGAGGATAGAGGGGATGGAGGAGATAGAGGGGATAGAGGAGACAGAGGGGATAGAGGGGATAGAGGAGATGGAGGGGATGGAGGGGATAGAGGAGACAGAGGGGATAGAGGAGACGGAGGATAGAGGGGATGGAGTAGATGGAGGGGATGGAGGGGATAGAGGAGATAGAGGAGATAGAGGGGATAGAGGAGATGGAGGGGATGGAGGGGATAGAGGAGATAGAGGGGATAGAGGAGATAGAAGGGATGGAGGATACAGAGGAGATAGAGGAGATGGAGGATACAGAGGATAGAGGGGATGGAGGAGATAGAGGGGATAGAGGAGACAGAGGGGATAGAGGGGATAGAGGAGATGGAGGGGATGGAGGGGATAGAGGAGACAGAGGGGATAGAGGATACGGAGGGGATGGAGGGGATAGAGGAGATATAGGGGATAGAGGAGATATAGGGGAGATGGAGGGGATAGAGGGGATAGAGGAGATGGAGGGGATAGAGGAGATGGAGGGGATAGAGGAGATGGAGGGGATAGAGGAGATGGAGGGGATAGAGGAGATGGAGGGGGTAGAGGGGATAGAGGAGATGGAGGGGATAGAGGGATAGAGGAGATGGAGGGGATAGAGGAGATGGAGGGGATAGAGGAGATGGAGGGTAGAGGGGATAGAGGAGATGGAGGGATGGAGGGATGGAGGGATAGAGGAGATGGAGGGGATAGAGGAGATGGAGGGGATAGAGGAGATGGAGGGGATAGAGGGGACAGAGGAGATGGAGGGGATAGAAAGAGATGGAGGGGATGGAGGGGATAGAGGGGATAGAGGGGATGAAGGGGATAGAGGGGATAGAGGAGATGGAGGGGATTGAGGGGATAGAGGAGATAGAGGGGATAGAGGAGATAGAAGGGATGGAGGATACAGAGGAGATAGAGGAGATGGAGGATACAGAGGATAGAGGGGATGGAGGAGATAGAGGGGATAGAGGAGACAGAGGGGATAGAGGGGATAGAGGAGATGGAGGGGATGGAGGGGATAGAGGAGACAGAGGGGATAGAGGAGACGGAGGATAGAGGGGATGGAGGAGATGGAGGGGATGGAGGGGATAGAGGAGATAGAGGAGATAGAGGGGATAGAGGAGATGGAGGGGATGGAGGGGATAGAGGAGATAGAGGGGATAGAGGAGATAGAAGGGATGGAGGATACAGAGGAGATAGAGGAGATGGAGGATACAGAGGATAGAGGTGATGGAGGAGATAGAGGGGATAGAGGAGACAGAGGGGATAGAGGGGATAGAGGAGATGGAGGGGATGGAGGGGATAGAGGAGACAGAGGGGATAGAGGATACGGAGGGGATGGAGGGGATAGAGGAGATATAGGGGATAGAGGAGATATAGGGGATAGAGGAGATATAGGGGAGATGGAGGGGATAGAGGGGATAGAGGAGATGGAGGGGATAGAGGAGATGGAGGGGATAGAGGAGATGGAGGGGATAGAGGAGATGGAGGGGATAGAGGAGATGGAGGGGATAGAGGAGATGGAGGGGGTAGAGGGGATAGAGGAGATGGAGGGGATAGAGGGGATAGAGGAGATGGAGGGGATAGAGGAGATGGAGGGGATAGAGGAGATGGAGGGGGTAGAGGGGATAGAGGAGATGGAGGGGATGGAGGGGATGGAGGGGATAGAGGAGATGGAGGGGATAGAGGAGATGGAGGGGATAGAGGAGATGGAGGGGATAGAGGGGACAGAGGAGATGGAGGGGATAGAGGAGACAGAGGGGAAGGTGGGGACAGAACTGTGATTGAGTAAGTCAGTCAGGTGTGACGTTGGAATGTAACTCTGTCTATACTTCCAGCTGTTATGATTGGTGGACTGGCTCCCGCAGGATGGGCACTCTTCTCCAGTCACACATCCCAACGCTGTCACATCAGGCCTCAGGAGGGTCTGTCTGTCCAACGGGAGCTTTGTCATGCAAGCTGAACACACACAGGCAGGCAGACACACACACACACACAAACAAATACGCAGGTGTAACAGTGTTGCTTCCGTCCCTCTACCTTACCCCAGCCTGGGCTCGAACCAGGGACCCTCTGAACACATCAACAACTGCCTCCCACTAAGCATCGTTACCTATCGCTCCACAAAAGCCACGGCCCTTGCAGAGCAAGGTAAACAACTACTTCAAGGTCTCAGAGCGAGTGATGTCACCGATTGAAATGCTATTAGCACGCATCGCTAACTAGCTAGTCATTTCACACAGTTTACACAGGCACATGCACACACACACACACACACACACACACACACAACACACAAATACACCTACACTGCTTTAGATTCTATGGGCAGTAAGGAACCACATACTTTGCATTTACAGGCACACACACACACTCACGTACATACACACACCAGCAGGCACACACACGATCTCTCTCCGCACACACACAAACACACACACTCTCTCACGTACACCACATGGCCATCCAGCATTACAGTCTATTACCAGAGCAGAGCTCCATAAAGCAGTATGAGGTCTGGAAAACAGGTTTTGTCAGACAGAGCCCAGGGCAAACACACACACACACTGTTTGGTTTACCTGTGGAGCAGAACAGAGCAGCAGACCACCCTCTCCTCTCTGTCCCCCGCTCCAAACACAGTGTAAAAAAATCCCTGGATTTATGGGTTGAACAACCTATTCCCCTTTCTTCTTCTCTAGATTTATGGGTCAACCTATTCCTCTTTCTTCTTCTCTAGATTTATGGGTTGAACAACCTATTCCTCTTTCTTCTTCTCTAGATTTATGGGTTGAACATCCTATTCCTCTTTCTTCTTCTCTAGATTTATGGGTTGAACAACCTATTCCTCTTTCTTCTTCTCTAGATTTATGGGTTGAACAACCTATTCCTCTTTCTTCTTCTCTAGATTTATGGGTCAACCCTGGCGAGGGAACAACTTTTTATGAGCTTTTGTCTTAAAATCCTCCTCTTCTCTCTCTCGCTAGTATGTTGTTCACACAGTGATGCAACTCATTAGGGAGGCTGTTCAGCTCTAGTGGTTAATTGATAAATTAATTGATTTTGTGATTATCGCTCACTAGAACTGATTATAATCTGACTGATAAGGATGAACTCTTAAACCTGTTTTCTCTCTGTCTCCCCTGCTCTCTTTCCTTCTCCTTTCCCTCTCTCTCTCTCTCTCTCTCTCTCTCTCTCTCTCTCTCTCTCTCTCTCTCTCTCTCTCTCTCTCTCTCTCTCTCTCTCTCTCTCTCTCTCTCTCTCTCTCTGTCTCTGTCTCTGTCTCTCTCTCTCTCTCTCTCTGTCTGTCTGTCTGTCTGTCTCTGGCCCTCTGCTCCTCTCTAACCTCTTAGTGTGTGTTTCTTTCAGAGGGGTTGGGATAAAACAGACGACACATTTCCCTTCAACGTTTGTGCATATCTTCATCTTCTTCTTTTTCACCTCCTCAAGCCACCCTCCCCAGGTATCCATTCCCTACTGTATTCAGTAGCTCTCCTCTCTCCTCTTCAGGTACCCATTCCCTGCAGTATTTAGTAGCTCTCCTCTTCAGGTACCTGTTCCCTGCAGTATTCAGTAGCTCTCCTCTCTCCTCTTCAGGTATCCATTCCCTACAGTATTCAGCTCCTGTAGCATAAAGGATCTGGCTGCCAGTCTGGAGAAGGGAGTGGGGATGTGTCTGTTCAACATGCCTGAGGTCAAGGTGCTCTACGGGGGACAGAAGTGTGGCAACGGATACGTGGAGGAAGGAGAGGAGTGTGACTGTGGAGAACTGGAGGTAGGAAGTAGTCCTGTGATGCCATGGTAGGGATGCAATGGGATGGGACACATTAATACCCTTTTAACACTACTGTCCTGAGCCAAGCTGAACCAAAGCACTATTGTCCTGAGCCAAGCTGAACCAAACCACTACTGTCCTGAGCCAAGCTGAACCAAACCACTACTGTCCTGAGCCAAGCTGAACCAAACCACTACTGTCCTGAGCCAAGCTGAACCAAACCACTACTATCCTGAGCCAAGCTGAACCAAACCAAGCTGTTCTGAGAGGAGTGGAGCTAGGAAGTGGTCTAACACTACCAAGGCCAATGGATTGGGACAGAGATAGAATGGGACAGGGATGGATTGGGACAGGGATAGAATGGGACAGGGATGGATTGGGACAGGGATGGATTGGGACAGGGATAGAATGGGACAGGGATGGATTGGGACAGGGATGGATTGGGACAGGGATGGATTGGGACAGGGATGGATTGGGACAGGGATAGAATGGGACAGGGATGGATTGGGACAGGGATGGATTGGGACAGGGATAGAATGGGACAGGGATGGATTGGGACAGGGATAGAATGGGACAGGGATGGATTGGGACAGGGATGGATTGGGACAGGGATAGAATGGGACAGGGATGGATTGGGACAGGGATGGATTGGGACAGGGATAGAATGGGACAGGGATGGGTTGGGACAGGGATAGAATGGGACAGGGATAGCATGGGACAGGGATAGAATGGGACAGGGATAGAATGGGACAGGGATGGATTGGGACAGGGAAGGATTGGGACAGGGATAGAATGGGACAGGGATAGCATGGGACAGGGATAGAATGGGACAGGGATGGATTGGGACAGGGATAGAATGGGACAGGGATGGATTGGGACAGGGATAGAATGGGACAGGGATGGATTGGGATAGGGAAGAATGGGACAGGGATGGATTGGGACAGGGATGGTTTGGGACAGGTATAGAATGGGACAGGGATGGATTGGGACAGGGATGGTTTGGGACAGGGATAGAATGGGACAGGGATAGAATGGGACAGGGATGGATTGGGACAGGGAAGAATGGGACAGGGATAGAATGGGACAGGGATGGTTTGGGACAGGGATGGATTGGGACAGGGAAGAATGGGACAGGGATGGATTGGGACAGGGATAAAATGGGACAGGGATGGATTGGGACAGGGATGGATTGGGACAGGGATGGTTTGGGACAGGGATAGAATGGGACAGGGATAGAATGGGACAGGGATAGAATGGGACAGAGATGGTTTGGGACAGGGATGGATTGGGACAGGGATGGATTGGGACAGGGATGGAATGGGACAGGGATGGAATGGGACAGGGATGGAATGGGACAGGGATGGTTTGGGACAGGGATGGATTGGGACAGGGAAGAATGGGACAGGGATAGAATGGGACAGGGATGGTTTGGGACAGGGATGGATTGGGACAGGGATGGATTGGGACAGGGATGGAATGGGACAGGGATGGAATGGGACAGGGATGGAATGGGACAGGGATAGAATGGGACAGAGATGGATGGGACAGGTGTTGGCTACACTAGTTCATTTAGCAAACAAGATTTGCTTAGATTTCCGTGGCATTATTTTATAATATTTTATAGTATGAAGAATACAATTGAACATACCTGAATGAAATAGAAAGGATATTTTCTCCAAACGATTTGAGGGAGTGCGCACATGCGGCTATTCTGTGTTGAGCGGTTAACAAAGAAACAGGTCCTCCTATATGCTTAATTTAGAGTTTATTTATGCAACTTTAGTTGTGATATAAGCGTTGGGCTATATGTTTTGATTTTTAATACATTCTATGGCTGCATGATGCTACTCTAATGATGATTTGAAAAAAAGTCACATGAAGGGCATGAGCTCTGCTTTGTTTTTTTGCGCAGGCTGCACACACTTCATCAGTCTCTCATTCACAATTTGACAAGCACTTGATAATGCCTCAAATTTCCCGGCAGCATCCCCTTTGTGTGCCCTAATGACACCTAAAAAAAAAAAAATGTATGCCCTTGAGCTGACTATAATAATTATAATTCCCTTCTCCCGGCTGTGTGTTTTCCGACGCACCTCTCACTCACATGGCTCTCTCAGATATCTAAATTCTTATTAGCCAATGCCCGTCTCGTGAACAGGTCTTTCTCACAGGCTACAAGTGAAGACAGATACATCGGGGACGCAACTGCATGTGTCCTTATCCAATTCCCAATTCCGAGGCGCATATTGAAGATATTGGAAGAACTATCCACATTTACTTTTCGTCAGCCAACATGATGAGTAGGCCTAACGAACAGCAAAAGTGAAAATGATCTTCCACCAAACTTGAAACGCACACGCTTCTACACCCATTGTAAAGCTTTTTTTTTAAGAAGGTATTTGGCCACTTTAGTTGTGATACAAACCTTATCAAAACATATAGGCCTATGGGCTAGGCTACATGAGGTGTGAGACTATGATTAGAAAAAGTCGCACAAAATGGGACAGGGATGGGATGGGACAGGGATGGAATGGGATAGGGATGGAATGGGACAGGGATAGAATGGGACAGGGATGGAATGGGACAGGAATGGAATGGGACAGGAATGGAATGGGACAGGGATGGAATGGGACAGGGATGGAATGGGACAGGGATGGGATGGGACAGGGATGGAATGGGACAGGGATGGAATGGGACAGGGATGGGATGGGACAGGGATGGATTGGGACAGGGATGGGATGGGACAGGGATGGAATGGGACAGGAACAGCACAGTTCCAGCAACGTAACGAGGCCAGTGCAGTACAGCTTGGCTTGGAAAAGGGCTTTACTGTATAGTAGACGTGGACTGGAATTGTGTACTACAACCCGGTCCCATTCTGTCATGATTCATAGTTCCTTAGCACATGATCTCCACCCTTTCCATTCTGTCATGATTCATAGTTCCTTAGCACATGATCTCAACCCTGTCCCATTCTGTCATGATTCATAGTTCCTCAGCACCTGATCTCCAGTTTGAGACAAATGAAATAAACAACCCCCTTGGGGAGGTGTTCTGTGGCTGTGCCATGAATAAAGAACCACAGCACAAAGTGACTTACGGTATCTCTGAAGACGTAAATAGCAGTGCATCTGTGCAGCAGCTCTTAAAATACTAACAAAAAAACAAGCTTTTCCTCTTCTCAGTCTTCAGAGAAAAGCTCAAAGATACGACTGAATACATTTAGTCAACACACACACACACACACACACACACACACACACACACACACACACACACACACACACACACACACACACAATGTGTGGGAGAATAGAAGAGGATTAACACAACTCTGAAAGGAAAGGGAGACATAGCTGGCAGCTCAAGCTGTCATTGACTGAATTATTGAAACGTGTTGGCATTACCTCCTCCTCTGTGCTCAGTGAATCTGTTCTCTCTACCTGTAATGGTGAGGTTCTGGCCTCAGCTCTGAAATGTTCTGGCCCAGCTCTGGAAGAGAAAGAAGGTAGCCTCACATCACTCACTCTATCACCCTGATGTAATACATTACAGTAAATAGTTCATTAACAAATGATTTGGATTTCTGTTTCCTCTGGTCTCAAAATGTCCCTGTCCCTCTCCTGTCCCTGTCCCTGTCCCTGTCCCTGTCCCTGTCCCTGTCCCTGTCCCTGTCCCTGTCCCTGTCCCTCTCCTGTCCCTGTCCCTCTCCTGTCCCGTCCCTGTCCCGTCCCTGTCCCTGTCCTGTCCCTGTCCCTGTCCTGTCCTGTCCTGTCCCTGTCCCTGTCCCTCTCCTGTCCCTGTCCCTGTCCCTGTCCCTGTCCCTGTCCCTGTCCCTGTCCCTGTCCCTGTCCCGTCCCTGTTCCTCTCCTGTCCCTGTCCCTGTCCCTGTCCCTGTCCCTGTCCCTGTCCCGTCCCTGTTCCTCTCCTGTTCCTGTCCCTGTCCCTGTCCCTGTCCCTGTCCCTGTCCCTCTCCCTCTCCCTCTCCCTCTCCCTCTCCCTCTCCTGTCCCTGTCCCTCTCCTGTCCCTGTCCTGTCCCTCTCCTGTCCCCGTCCCTGTCCTGTCCCTGTCCCTGTCCCTGTCCCTGTCCCTGTCCCTGTCCCTGTCCCTGTCCTGTCCCTGTCCCTGTCCCTGTCCCTGTCCCTGTCCCTGTCCCTGTCCCTGTCCCTGTCCCTGTCCCTGTCCCTGTCCCTGTCCCTGTCCCTGTCCCTGTCCCTGTCCCTGTCCCTGTCCCTGTCCTGTCCCTATCTCTGTCCCTATCTCTGTCCCTGCCCCTGTCCCTGTCCCTGTCCCTGTCCCTGTCCCTGTCCCTGTCCCTGTCCCTGTCCCTGTCCCTGTCCCTGTCCCTGTCCCTGTCCCTGTCCCTGTCCCTGTCCTGTCCCTATCTCTGTCCCTGTCCCTGTCCCTGTCCCTGTCCCTGTCCTATCCCTGTCCTGTCCCTGTACCCAAACAGAGAGTATGACGTCAGGCTAGCAGGCCTGTAGCCAACGTTAATAAAGGTCTCAGAACACAGCAGAGTTAAGCAGATGGGAGCAAAGTGGACCAAACTGGGCTAGCAGATCAGAGGAGAGGAGAGGAGAACAGAGCAGAGTGAAGCCTAACTGGACTAGCAGATCAGAGGAGAGGAGAACAGAGCAGAGTGAAGCCTAACTGGACTAGCAGATCAGAGGAGAGGAGAAAAGAGCAGAGTGAAGCCTAACTGGACTAGCAGATCAGAGGAGAGGAGAACAGAGCAGAGTGAAGCCTAACTGGACTAGCAGATCAGAGGAGAGAACAGAGCAGAGTGAAGCCTAACTGGACTAGGAGATCAGAGGAGAGGAGAACAGAGCAGAGTGAAGCCTAACTGGACTAGCAGATCAGAGGAGAGAACCGAGCAGAGTGAAGCCTAACTGGACTAGCAGATCAGAGGAGAGAACAGAGCAGAGTGAAGCCTAACTGGACTAGCAGATCAGAGGAGAGGAGAACAGAGCAGAGTGAAGCCTAACTGGACTAGCAGATCAGAGGAGAGGAGAACAGAGCAGAGTGACGCCTAACTGGACTAGCAGATCAGAGGAGAGGAGACAGAGCAGAGTGAAGCCTAACTGGACTAGCAGATCAGAGGAGAGAACAGAGCAGAGTGAAGCCTAACTGGACTAGGAGATCAGAGGAGAGGAGAACAGAGCAGAGTGAAGCCTAACTGGACTAGCAGATCAGAGGAGAGAACCGAGCAGAGTGAAGCCTAACTGGACTAGCAGATCAGAGGAGAGAACAGAGCAGAGTGAAGCCTAACTGGACTAGCAGATCAGAGGAGAGGAGAACAGAGCAGAGTGAAGCCTAACTGGACTAGCAGATCAGAGGAGAGGAGAACAGAGCAGAGTGAAGCCTAACTGGACTAGCAGATCAGAGGAGAGGAGAACAGAGCAGAGTGAAGCCTAACTGGACTAGCAGATCAGAGGAGAGGAGAACAGAGCAGAGTGAAGCCTAACTGGACTAGCAGATCAGAGGAGAGGAGAACAGAGCAGAGTGAAGCCTAACTGGACTAGCAGATCAGAGGAGAGGAGAACAGAGCAGAGTGAAGCCTAACTGGACTAGCAGATCAGAGGAGAGGAGAACAGAGCAGAGTGAAGCCTAACTGGACTAGCAGATCAGAGGAGAGGAGAACAGAGCAGAGTGAAGCCTAACTGGACTAGCAGATCAGAGGAGAGGAGAACAGAGCAGAGTGAAGCCTAACTGGACTAGCAGATCAGAGCGTACAGGAGGTGCAGACAGATGACCACAGAACAGCTCTGCGGCCGCCACCACGGTCGCCAGAGTCTCATTAAAACCCAGCGTCGTTCTTCCCACACGTGTCCTTTCTTAGCGTGACTCTCCCTACTCCCGTCCTAGTCCCCACAGCCTTGGGAACGAACAGGCCCTTAATGGTTTTCAGGCTGAAATGAGCTCTGGAAGGGTAAGGTCTGTGCTGTTAACCATAGTGGTGTCAGCTCTCTGCTCTCTCCCCTGCCACTGTCAGCTTCGTCCACAGCCCCACTCCCACTCCAGCATTACAACTGGCTTCATGGTGACGGGGAAAGAAGGAACACTCATAGCTAAACACAGAGCTGAACTGGGGCTTGACCCCGCTCCCCTCCCATCCATCTCCATCAGACTGAGAGGAGAACCAGAGAGTTGCTGATTGGTAGAGTGCAGGGTTCCCTGGCTGCTGATTGGTACAGTGCAGGGTTCCAGAGCTGCTGATTGGTAGAGTGCAGGGTTCCCTGGCTGCTGATTGGTACAGTGCAGGGTTCCAGGGCTGCTGATTGGTACAGTGCAGGGTTCCAGGGCTGCTGATTGGTAGAGTGCAGGGTTCCCTGGCTGCTGATTGGTAGAGTGCAGGGTTCCAGAGCTGCTGATTGGTAGAGTGCAGGGTTCCAGAGCTGCTGATTGGTAGAGTGCAGGGTTCCAGAGCTGCTGATTGGTAGAGTGCAGGGTTCCAGAGCTGCTGATTGGTAGATTGCAGGGTTCCAGAGCTGCTGATTGGTAGAGTGCAGGGTTCCAGAGCTGCTGATTGGTAGATTGCAGGGTTCCAGAGCTGCTGATTGGTAGATTGCAGGGTTCCAGAGCTGCTGATTGGTAGAGTGCAGAGTTCCAGCGCTGCTGATTAGTACAGTGCAGGGTTCCAGAGCTGCTGATTGGTAGATTGCAGGGTTCCAGAGCTGCTGATTGGTAGATTGCAGGGTTCCTGAGCTGCTGATTGGTAGAGTGCAGGGTTCCAGAGCTGCTGATTGGTAGAGTGCAGGGTTCCAGAGCTGCTGATTGGTAGAGTGTAGTGTTCCAGAGCTGCTGATTGGTACAGTGCAGGGTTCCTGAGCTGCTGATTGGTAGAGTGCAGGGTTCCAGAGCTGCTGATTGGTAGAGTGCAGGGTTCCAGAGCTGCTGATTGGTAGAGTGTAGTGTTCCAGAGCTGCTGATTGGTAGAGTGCAGGGTTCTGATAATGTCTAATGTAGACCAGATGTACATACCTCCACTGTTCCACAGACGATATGTTACATCAACGGGGACCTGGGATTGTGTTCCCTGTCGGAAGCTGTTGTTGAAGAAATCCTTCTAGGAAGTAAGTCTTCCTGACTGTCTGACCTCTGCCAGTGAGGAGAGGAGGAATGTAATACGGCCTGGCGTGGGGTTCCCTCCGATACAATTAGAGCTGTGCATGTGTTCTCAGATGAAATCTAATCTGTGTGGCTTGTAACCCCCTTCTCCCTCTCATCTCCCTCCCTCCTCTCCTCTCCTTCCTTCCCTCGCCTCCTTCCCCTCCCCCCCCTCCTCTCTTCCCCTACCTCTCGTCTCTCTCCCCTCTCCTCCCGCTCTCCCCCTCTCCCCCCTCTCTCCCCTCCTCTCTTCCCTCTCGTCTCTCCCCTCTCCCCCTCTCTCTTTCCTTCTCCTCTCCTCTCTCCTCCCGCTCTCCCCCCTCTCCCCCCTCTCCCCTCTCCTCCCGCTCTCCCCCTCTCCCTCCCTCTCTCCTCTCCTCTCTCCCCTCTCCCCCTCTCCCCCTCTCTCCTCTCTCTCCTCCCTCTCCCCCCTCTCCCCCTCTCCTCCCACTCCCCCCCTCTCCCCCTCTCCCTCTCCCCCTCTCCCCCTCTCCCTCTCCTCCTCTCTCCCCTCTCCCCTCTCTCCCCTCTCTCCCCTCTCCCCCTCTCCCCCCTCTCCCTCTCCTCCCTCTCTCCCCCTCTCTCCCTCTCTCCCCTCTCCCTCTCTCCCTCTCTCCTCTCCCCCCTCTCCCTCTCCTCTCCTTCCCTCCCCTCTCCCCTTCTCCTCTCTCTCCCCTCTCCCCTCCCTCCCTCTCTCCCCCTCTCTCCCCTCCTCCCTCCTCCCTCTCCCCCCCTCTCTCCCCTCTCTCCCCTCTCCCTCTCTCCCCTCTCTCCCTCTCTCCCCCTCTCCCTCTCTCCCCCTCTCTCCCCCTCTCCCCTCTCCCCCTCTCCCCTCCCTCTCCCCCTCTCCCCCTCTCCCCCCTCTCTCCTCTCCTCTCTCCAGGAGTGTATGAACCCATGCTGTAATGCAACAACCTGTACTCTGAAGCGGGATGCTGTGTGTGCTCACGGACAGTGCTGTCATGACTGCCTGGTAGGAGACTGACTGACCGGCTGGCCAACAGCCCTAATTTAAACTCACATCTTATTTAACCTTTTATTTTCACAAGGAAGTCCCGTTGAGACTATGTCTCTTTTGCAAGGGAGCGCTGCTTCACTCACTCACTCACACACACATACATACACACACACACACACACACACACTATCACACAAACTCTCACATACACACACACACACACTCTCTCTCACACACACACACACTCTCACACACACACACACAAAATGGCTTAGCCTATAGACATAGGGGTATTAGAGGGGAACATGCCTTAAAGTTGTTTGGTTGATACTCTATAATCATATGTAGTAGTTAGGGTTAGGGTTAGTAGCAGGTAAGCTCAATAGATCTTAGACTTCAGACCTCCATGCCTCTCAAGGCCTCAGCTCCTTATCTGTCTGCCTGTCTGCCTGTCTGCCTGTCTGCCTGTCTGCCTGTCTGCCTGTCTGTCTGTCTGTCTGTCTGTCTGTCTGTCTGTCTGTCTGTCTGTCTGTCTGTCTGTCTTCCTACCTGTCTGTAGCTGAAACCAGCGGGCACCCCGTGCAGGGATTCCAGTAACTCATGTGACCTGCCAGAGTTCTGTACCGGCGCCAACCCCCATTGCCCTGCTAATGTATACCTGCACGATGGGCACACCTGCCACAACGTGGACGGACACTGCTACAACGGGATCTGCCAGACACACGAGCAGCAGTGCATTACTCTCTGGGGCCAGGGTGAGTGGAGAGCAGGGAATGCGAAATTCTATTAACTCTCCAAAAATTCCCAGGTTTTCCCAGAAGTCTCGGTGGGAAAACTCCCGCAGTTAGGAGTGAATAAGCAGTTGTACAACACTGAGAGAGAAGATGTCCCAGTCTGACTACAGATTATTTCCCTGGCCTGGATTCCTGGCAACCTCTATCCTAGTCTTCTTCTCAAAACACGGATGCAATGTCAGAGGAGAGGAGCCCTGAAACTGCTCTTCCTAATGGGTTTGAGAAGGAGGTGAGGAGAGAGGATGTGAGGAATCACAGAAAGACTCAATCAGATAAAGCCAAGGAGTTACAGTGTGTCTTGATAAATCAGATAAAGCCAAGGAGTTACAGTGTGTCTTGATGTTATGTGTCCCCATGTATGCCTGATAGGAGCCAAGCCAGCCCCAGGGATCTGCTTTGAGAGAGTCAACTCAGCAGGAGATCCCTATGGGAACTGTGGGAAGGATTCCAAGGGATCCTTTGCCAAGTGTGAAGCTCCGTAAGTATTCTCTAGGAAAATATTACATACCAGTACATACGACGCATTTGGAAAGTATTCAGACCCCTTTACTTTTTCCACATTTTGTTACGTTACAGCCTTATTCTAAAATGGATTAAATTGTCCCCCCCCTCATCAATCTACACACAATATCCCATAATGACAACGTTAAAACTGGTTTTTAGAATTAGTTGAATTTTTTATTTATTTTTTTACCCTGAAATATTATATTTACATAAATATTCAGACCCTTTACTCAGTACTTTGTTGAAGCACCTTTGGCAGCGATTACAGCCTTGAGTCTTCTTGGGTATGACGCTACAAGCTTGGCACACGTGTATTTGGGGAGTTTCTCCCATTCTTCTCTGCAGATCCTCTCAAGCTCTGTCAGGTTTGATGGGGAGCATCGCTGCACAGCTATTTTCAGGTCTCTTCAGAGATGTTCGATCGGGTTCAAGTCCGTGCTCTGGCTGGGCCACTCAAGGACATTCAGAGACTTGTCCCGAAGCCACTCCTGCATTGTCTTGGCTGTGTGCTTAGGGTCGTTGTCCTGTTGGAAGGTGAACCTTCGCCCTAGTCTGAGATCCTGAGCGGTCTGGAGCAGGTTTTTATCAAGAATCTCTCTGTACTTTGCTCCGTTCATCTTTCCCTTGATCCTGACTAGTCTCCCAGTCCCTGCCACTGAAAAACATCCCCACAGCATGATGCTGCAAACACCATGCTTCACCGTAGGGATGGTGCCAGGTTTCCTCCAGACGTGACGCTTGGCATTCAGGCCAAAGAGTTCATCAGACCAGAGAATCTTGTTTCTCAAGGTCTGAGAATTCCTTAAGTGCATTTTGGCAAACTCCAAGTGGGATGTCATGTGCCTTTTACTGAGGAGTGGCTTCCGTCTGGCCACTCTACCATAAACGCCTGATTGGTGGAGTGCTGCAGAGATGTTTGTCCTTCTGGAAGGTTCTCCCATCTCCACAGAGGAACTCTGGAGCTCTGTCAGAGTGACCATCGGGTTCTTGGTCACCTCCCTGACCAAGGCCCTTCTCCCCTGATTGCTCAGTTTGGCCGGGCGGCCAGCTCTAGGAAGAGTCTTGGAAGTTCCAAACTTCTTCCATTTAAGAATGATGGAGGCCACTGTGTTCTTGGGGACCTTCAATGCTGCAGAAATGTTTTGGTACCCTTCTCCAGATCTGTGCCTCCACACAATCCTGTCTCGGAGCTCTACGGACAATTCCTTCGACCTCATGGCTTGGTTTTTGGTCTGGCATACACGGTCAACTGTGGGACCTTATATAGACAGGTGTGTGCCTTTCCAAATCATGTCCAATCAATTGAATTTACCACAGGTGGACTCCAATCAAGTTGTAGAAACATCTCAAGGATGATCAACGGAAACTGGATGCACCTGAGCTCAGTTTTGTGTCGCATAGCTAAGGGTCTGAATACTTATGTAAATAAGCTATTTCTGTTTAGTTTTTTTATAAATTTGCAAACATTTCTAAAAACCTGTTTTTACTTTGTCATTATGGGGCATTGTGTGAAGATTGATAAGGAAAAACATTGATTTAATCAATTTTAGAATAAGGTTGTAACGTAACAAAATGTGGAAAAAGTCAAGGGGTCAGAATACTTTCCGAATGCACTGTATGTCCATTGTCTCTGAGCAGGTGCTGGGTATCAAACATTTTTCAATAAAATGTGAAAACAGACCCCCGCACACTGCATTTTATCTATACTACAATGTCATTGGTTTAATTTGACAACGTTTTTCGACCACTCAAGTCTGTGTCAGGTGTGTGAGTGGTTGAAATTACAGTCAAATAAACCAGGCTGTACATCTTTAAAAGCGTAACCGTGACGAACAAACAACACACGAGAGAACAGAAGACAAAAGGAGAAAAGGTTTGTCTTTAATGAAGATGTGATGTCATAGTCTTTATTGAAACTGTTTAAACACAAAATTAGCATAAAACGGGTTTTGTTCTTTTTTTTTTTACAGAGTCCCAAATGGCACCCTATTTCCTATCTAGTGCACTACTTTCTACCAGTGCCCTATGGCCCCTGCTCAAAAGCAGTGCACTACATAGGGGATAGGGTGCCATTTGGTATGTGGACTAAATCGTTCATCAACAGTCTCTTAATTGACGGAATTGCAGTAATGACAGAGAACTGGATGTGACTGGGATTGACTGAGACCCTTTCACAATGGAAAGAAACAGGGTTCACACAGCCACTCTTTCTGTCTAATGAAGGGCTTGGCTACAGCCACTGTCTGACTGGCTGCTGCGCTGAATTTCACTGGAACTGGGGGGTTGAACAGCACACAACAGAACCTAAACTGGGGTTGAAAAGAGTCCTAACGACACAACAGAACCTAAACTGGGGTTGGAAAGAGTCCAAACGACACAACAGAAACTAAACTGGGGTTGGAAAGAGTCCTAACGACACAACAGAACCTAAACTGGGGTTGGAAAGAGTCCAAACGACACAACAGAAACTAAACTGGGGTTGGAAAGAGTCCTAACGACACAACAGAACCTAAACTGGGGTTGGAAAGAGTCCTAACACAACAGAAACTAAACTGGGGTTGAAAAGAGTCCTAACGACACAACAGAAACTAAACTGGGGTTGGAAAGAGTCCTAACGACACAACAGAAACTAAACTGGGGTTGAAAGAGTCCCAACGACACAACAGAACCTAAACTGGGGTTGAAAGAGTCCTAACAACACAACAGAAACTAAACTGGGGTTGGAAAGAGTCCTAACACAACAGAAACTAAACTGGGGTTGGAAAGAGTCCTAACAACACAACAGAAACTAAACTGGGGTTGGAAAGAGTCCTAACACAACAGAAACTAAACTGGGGTTGGAAAGAGTCCTAACGATACAACAGAAACTAAACTGGGGTTGGAAAGAGTCCTAACGACACAACAGAAACTAAACTGGGGTTGGAAAGAGTCCTAACAACACAACAGAAACTAAACTGGGGTTGGAAAGAGTCCTAACACAACAGAAACTAAACTGGGGTTGTTGAAAAGAGTCCTAACGAACAACAGAAACTAAACTGGGGTTGAAAAGAGTCCTAACAACACAACAGAAACTAAACTGGGGTTGGAAAGAGTCCTAACACAATAGAAACTAAACTGGGGTTGGAAAGAGTCCCAACGACACAACAGAAACTAAACTGGGGTTGGAAAGAGTCCTAACGACACAACAGAAACTAAACTGGGGTTGAAAAGAGTCCTAACACAACAGAAACTAAACTGGGGTTGGAAAGAGTCCTAACACACAACAGAAACTAAACTGGGGTTGAAAAGAGTCCTAACAACACAACAGAAACTAAACTGGGGTTGAAAAGAGTCCTAACGACACAACAGAAACTAAACTGGGGTTGGAAAGAGTCCTAACGACACAACAGAAACTAAACTGGGGTTGGAAAGAGTCCTAACACAACAGAAACTAAACTGGGGTTGGAAAGAGTCCTAACGACACAACAGAAACTAAACTGGGGTTGGAAAGAGTCCTAACACACAACAGAACCTAAACTGGGGTTGAAAAGAGTCCTAACAACAACAGAAACTAAACTGGGGTTGAAAAGAGTCCTAACGACACAACAGAAACTAAACTGGGGTTGAAAAGAGTCCTAACAACACAACAGAAACTAAACTGGGGTTGGAAAGAGTCCTAACGACACAACAGAAACTAAACTGGGGTTGGAAAGAGTCCTAACACAACAGAAACTAAACTGGGGTTGGAAAGAGTCCTAACGACACAACAGAAACTAAACTGGGGTTGGAAAGAGTCCTAACAACACAACAGAAACTAAACTGGGGTTGAAAAGAGTCCTAACAACACAACAGAAACTAAACTGGGGTTGAAAAGAGTCCTAACGACACAACAGAAACTAAACTGGGGTTGGAAAGAGTCCTAACAACACAACAGAAACTAAACTGGGGTTGAAAAGAGTCCTAACAACACAACAGAAACTAAACTGGGGTTGAAAAGAGTCCTAACGACACAACAGAAACTAAACTGGGGTTGGAAAGAGTCCTAACACACAACAGAAACTAAACTGGGGTTGGAAAGAGTCCTAACGACACAACAGAAACTAAACTGGGGTTGGAAAGAGTCCTAACAACACAACAGAAACTAAACTGGGGTTGGAAAGAGTCCTAACACAACAGAAACTAAACTGGGGTTGGAAAGAGTCCTAACGACACAACAGAAACTAAACTGGGGTTGGAAAGAGTCCTAACGACACAACAGAAACTAAACTGGGGTTGGAAAGAGTCCTAACAACACAACAGAAACTAAACTGGGGTTGGAAAGAGTCCTAACACACAACAGAAACTAAACTGGGGTTGAAAAGAGTCCTAACGACACAACAGAAACTAAACTGGGGTTGAAAAGAGTCCTAACAACACAACAGAAACTAAACTGGGGTTGGAAAAGAGTCCTAACACACAACAGAAACTAAACTGGGGTTGGAAAAGAGTCCTAACAACACAACAGAAACTAAACTGGGGTTGGAAAGAGTCCTAACGACACAACAGAAACTAAACTGGGGTTGGAAAGAGTCCTAACGACACAACAGAAACTAAACTGGGGTTGAAAAGAGTCCTAACAACACAACAGAAACTAAACTGGGGTTGAAAAGAGTCCTAACACAACAGAAACTAAACTGGGGTTGAAAAGAGTCCTAACACACAACAGAAACTAAACTGGGGTTGGAAAAGAGTCCTAACAACACAACAGAAACTAAACTGGGGTTGAAAGAGTCCTAACAACACAACAGAAACTAAACTGGGGTTGAAAAGAGTCCTAACGACACAACAGAAACTAAACTGGGGTTGAAAAGAGTCCTAACAACACAACAGAAACTAAACTGGGGTTGAAAAGAGTCCTAACGACACAACAGAAACTAAACTGGGGTTGAAAGAGTCCTAACGACACAACAGAAACTAAACTGGGGTTGAAAAGAGTCCTAACAACACAACAGAAACTAAACTGGGGTTGAAAAGAGTCCTAACACAACAGAAACTAAACTGGGGTTGAAAAGAGTCCTAACAACACAACAGAAACTAAACTGGGGTTGAAAAGAGTCCTAACGACACAACAGAAACTAAACTGGGGGTTGAAAAGAGTCCTAACGACACAACAGAAACTAAACTGGGGTTGAAAAGAGTCCTAACGACACAACAGAAACTAAACTGGGGTTGAAAAGAGTCCTAACGACACAACAGAAACTAAACTGGGGTTGGAAAAGAGTCCTAACGACACAACAGAAACTAAACTGGGGTTGGAAAGAGTCCTAACAACACAACAGAAACTAAACTGGGGTTGGAAAGAGTCCTAACAACACAACAGAAACTAAACTGGGGTTGGAAAGAGTCCTAACAACACAACAGAAACTAAACTGGGGTTGAAAAGAGTCCTAACGACACAACAGAAACTAAACTGGGGTTGAAAAGAGTCCTAACAACACAACAGAAACTAAACTGGGGTTGGAAAGAGTCCTAACAACACAACAGAAACTAAACTGGGGTTGAAAAGAGTCCTAACAACACAACAGAAACTAAACTGGGGTTGGAAAGAGTCCTAACGACACAACAGAAACTAAACTGGGGTTGGAAAGAGTCCCTAACGACACAACAGAAACTAAACTGGGGTTGGAAAGAGTCCTAACAACACAACAGAAACTAAACTGGGGTTGGAAAGAGTCCTAACAACACAACAGAAACTAAACTGGGGTTGGAAAGAGTCCTAACGACACAACAGAAACTAAACTGGGGTTGGAAAGAGTCCTAACAACACAACAGAAACTAAACTGGGGTTGGAAAAGAGTCCTAACGACACAACAGAAACTAAACTGGGGTTGGAAAAGAGTCCTAACGACACAACAGAAACTAAACTGGGGTTGGAAAGAGTCCTAACGACACAACAGAAACTAAACTGGGGTTGGAAAGAGTCCTAACGACACAACAGAAACTAAACTGGGGTTGGAAAGAGTCCTAACGACACAACAGAAACTAAACTGGGGTTGAAAAGAGTCCTAACACAACAGAAACTAAACTGGGGTTGAAAAGAGTCCTAACAACACAACAGAAACTAAACTGGGGTTGAAAAGAGTCCTAACAACACAACAGAAACTAAACTGGGGTTGGAAAGAGTCCTAACAACACAACAGAAACTAAACTGGGGTTGGAAAGAGTCCTAACACAACAGAAACTAAACTGGGGTTGGAAAGAGTCCTAACAACACAACAGAAACTAAACTGGGGTTGGAAAGAGTCCTAACAACACAACAGAAACTAAACTGGGGTTGAAAAGAGTCCTAACAACACAACAGAAACTAAACTGGGGTTGAAAAGAGTCCTAACAACACAACAGAAACTAAACTGGGGTTGGAAAGAGTCCTAACACAACAGAAACTAAACTGGGGTTGAAAAGAGTCCTAACAAAACAACAGAAACTAAACTGGGGTTGGAAAGAGTCCTAACAACACAACAGAAACTAAACTGGGGTTGGAAAGAGTCCTAACGACACAACAGAAACTAAACTGGGGTTGGAAAGAGTCCTAACAACACAACAGAAACTAAACTGGGGTTGGAAAAGAGTCCTAACAACACAACAGAAACTAAACTGGGGTTGGAAAGAGTCCTAACAACAACAGAAACTAAACTGGGGTTGGAAAGAGTCCTAACACAACAGAAACTAAACTGGGGTTGAAAAGAGTCCTAACAACACAACAGAAACTAAACTGGGGTTGAAAGAGTCCTAACAACACAACAGAAACTAAACTGGGGTTGGAAAGAGTCCTAACAACACAACAGAAACTAAACTGGGGTTGGAAAGAGTCCTAACGACACAACAGAAACTAAACTGGGGTTGGAAAGAGTCCTAACAACACAACAGAAACTAAACTGGGGTTGAAAAGAGTCCTAACACAACAACAGAAACTAAACTGGGGTTGAAAAGAGTCCTAACGACACAACAGAAACTAAACTGGGGTTGAAAAGAGTCCTAACAACACAACAGAAACTAAACTGGGGTTGAAAAGAGTCCTAACAAAACAACAGAAACTAAACTGGGGTTGAAAAGAGTCCTAACAAAACAACAGAAACTAAACTGGGGTTGAAAAGAGTCCTAACGACACAACAGAAACTAAACTGGGGTTGAAAAGAGTCCTAACACAACAGAAACTAAACTGGGGTTGAAAAGAGTCCTAACGACACAACAGAAACTAAACTGGGGTTGAAAAGAGTCCTAACAACACAACATAAACTAAACTGGGGTTGAAAAGAGTCCTAACACACAACAGAAACTAAACTGGGGTTGAAAAGAGTCCTAACAACACAACAGAAACTAAACTGGGGTTGAAAAGAGTCCTAACGACACAACAGAAACTAAACTGGGGTTGAAAAGAGTCCTAACGACACAACAGAAACTAAACTGGGGTTGAAAAGAGTCCTAACGACACAACATAAACTAAACTGGGGTTGGAAAGAGTCCTAACAACACAACAGAAACTAAACTGGGGTTGAAAAGAGTCCTAACAAAACAACAGAAACTAAACTGGGGTTGAAAAGAGTCCTAACACAACAGAAACTAAACTGGGGTTGAAAAGAGTCCTAACGACACAACAGAAACTAAACTGGGGTTGAAAAGAGTCCTAACAACACAACAGAAACTAAACTGGGGTTGAAAAGAGTCCTAACGACACAACAGAAACTAAACTGGGGTTGAAAAGAGTCCTAACAAAACAACAGAAACTAAACTGGGGTTGGAAAGAGTCCTAACGACACAACAGAAACTAAACTGGGGTTGAAAAGAGTCCTAACAACACAACAGAAACTAAACTGGGGTTGGAAAGAGTCCTAACGACACAACAGAAACTAAACTGGGGTTGGAAAGAGTCCTAACAACACAACAGAAACTAAACTGGGGTTGAAAAGAGTCCTAACAACACAACAGAAACTAAACTGGGGTTGGAAAAGAGTCCTAACAACACAACAGAAACTAAACTGGGGTTGAAAAGAGTCCTAACAACACAACATAAACTAAACTGGGGTTGAAAAGAGTCCTAACAAAACAACAGAAACTAAACTGGGGTTGAAAAGAGTCCTAACGACACAACAGAAACTAAACTGGGGTTGGAAAGAGTCCTAACGACACAACAGAAACTAAACTGGGGTTGAAAAGAGTCCTAACGACACAACAGAAACTAAACTGGGGTTGAAAAGAGTCCTAACAACACAACAGAAACTAAACTGGGGTTGGAAAGAGTCCTAACAAAACAACAGAAACTAAACTGGGGTTGAAAAGAGTCCTAACGACACAACAGAAACTAAACTGGGGTTGAAAAGAGTCCTAACAACACAACAGAAACTAAACTGGGGTTGAAAAGAGTCCTAACAACACAACAGAAACTAAACTGGGGTTGAAAAGAGTCCTAACGACACAACAGAAACTAAACTGGGGTTGAAAAGAGTCCTAACAAAACAACAGAAACTAAACTGGGGTTGAAAAGAGTCCTAACACAACAGAAACTAAACTGGGGTTGAAAAGAGTCCTAACAACACAACAGAAACTAAACTGGGGTTGAAAAGAGTCCTAACGACACAACAGAAACTAAACTGGGGTTGGAAAGAGTCCTAACGACACAACAGAAACTAAACTGGGGTTGAAAAGAGTCCTAACGACACAACAGAAACTAAACTGGGGTTGAAAGAGTCCTAACATGACACAACAGAAACTAAACTGGGGTTGAAAAGAGTCCTAACGACACAGCAGAAACTAAACTGGGGTTGAAAAGAGTCCTAACAACACAACAGAAACTAAACTGGGGTTGAAAAGAGTCCTAACAACACAACAGAAACTAAACTGGGGTTGGAAAAGAGTCCTAACAACACAACAGAAACTAAACTGGGGTTGGAAAAGAGTCCTAACGACACAGCAGAAACTAAACTGGGGTTGAAAAGAGTCCTAACAACACAACAGAAACTAAACTGGGGTTGGAAAAGAGTCCTAACAACACAGCAGAAACTAAACTGGGGTTGGAAAGAGTCCCTAACGACACAACAGAAACTAAACTGGGGTTGGAAAGAGTCCTAACGACACAACAGAAACTAAACTGGGGTTGAAAAGAGTCCTAACAACACAACAGAAACTAAACTGGGGTTGGAAAGAGTCCTAACAACACAACAGAAACTAAACTGGGGTTGAAAAGAGTCCTAACGACACAACAGAAACTAAACTGGGGTTGAAAAGAGTCCTAACGACACAACAGAAACTAAACTGGGGTTGAAAAGAGTCCTAACGACACAACAGAAACTAAACTGGGGTTGAAAAGAGTCCTAACAACACAACAGAAACTAAACTGGGGTTGAAAAGAGTCCTAACAACACAACAGAAACTAAACTGGGGGTTGAAAAGAGTCCTAACAACACAACAGAAACTAAACTGGGGTTGGAAAGAGTCCTAACAAAACAACAGAAACTAAACTGGGGTTGAAAAGAGTCCTAACGACACAACAGAAACTAAACTGGGGTTGAAAAGAGTTCTAACAACACAACAGAAACTAAACTGGGGTTGAAAAAGAGTCCTAACAAAACAACAGAAACTAAACTGGGGTTGAAAAGAGTCCTAACACAACATAAACTAAACTGGGGTTGAAAAGAGTCCTAACAACACAACAGAAACTAAACTGGGGTTGAAAAGAGTCCTAACAAAACAACAGAAACTAAACTGGGGTTGAAAAGAGTCCTAACGACACAACAGAAACTAAACTGGGGTTGAAAAGAGTCCTAACAACACAACAGAAACTAAACTGGGGTTGAAAAGAGTCCTAACAAACACAACAGAAACTAAACTGGGGTTGGAAAGAGTCCTAACAACACAACAGAAACTAAACTGGGGTTGAAAAGAGTCCTAACAAACAACAGAAACTAAACTGGGGTTGGAAAGAGTCCTAACAACACAACAGAAACTAAACTGGGGTTGGAAAGAGTCCTAACAACACAACAGAAACTAAACTGGGGTTGAAAAGAGTCCTAACGACACAACAGAAACTAAACTGGGGTTGAAAAGAGTCCTAACAAAACAACAGAAACTAAACTGGGGTTGAAAAGAGTCCTAACAAAACAACAGAAACTAAACTGGGGTTGAAAAGAGTCCTAACACAACAGAAACTAAACTGGGGTTGAAAAGAGTCCTAACAACACAACAGAAACTAAACTGGGGTTGAAAAGAGTCCTAACGACACAACAGAAACTAAACTGGGGTTGGAAAGAGTCCTAACGACACAACAGAAACTAAACTGGGGTTGAAAAGAGTCCTAACGACACAACAGAAACTAAACTGGGGTTGGAAAGAGTCCTAACGACACAACAGAACCTAAACTGGGGTTGAAAAGAGTCCTAACGACACAACAGAAACTAAACTGGGGTTGGAAAGAGTCCTAACGACACAACAGAAACTAAACTGGGGTTGAAAAGAGTCCTAACACAACATATACTAAACTGGGGTTGAAAAGAGTCCTAACAACACAACAGAAACTAAACTGGGGTTGAAAAGAGTCCTAACGACACAACAGAGACTAAACTGGGGTTGAAAAGAGTCCTAACAACACAACAGAAACTAAACTGGGGTTGGAAAGAGTCCTAACACAACAGAAACTAAACTGGGGTTGGAAAGAGTCCTAACGACACAACAGAAACTAAACTGGGGTTGAAAAGAGTCCTAACGACACAACAGAAACTAAACTGGGGTTGAAAAGAGTCCTAACGACACAACAGAAACTAAACTGGGGTTGAAAAGAGTCCTAACAACACAACAGAAACTAAACTGGGGTTGAAAAGAGTCCTAACAAAACAACAGAAACTAAACTGGGGTTGAAAAGAGTCCTAACAAACACAACAGAAACTAAACTGGGGTTGAAAAGAGTCCTAACACAACAGAAACTAAACTGGGGTTGAAAAGAGTCCTAACAACACAACAGAAACTAAACTGGGGTTGAAAAGAGTCCTAACAACACAACAGAAACTAAACTGGGGTTGAAAAGAGTCCTAACGACACAACAGAAACTAAACTGGGGTTGAAAAGAGTCCTAACGACACAACAGAAACTAAACTGGGGTTGAAAAGAGTCCTAACAACACAACAGAAACTAAACTGGGGTTGAAAAGAGTCCTAACGACACAACAGAAACTAAACTGGGGTTGAAAAGAGTCCTAACAACACAACAGAAACTAAACTGGGGTTGAAAAGAGTCCTAACAAAAACAACAGAAACTAAACTGGGGTTGAAAAGAGTCCTAACGACACAACAGAAACTAAACTGGGGTTGGAAAGAGTCCTAACGACACAACAGAAACTAAACTGGGGTTGAAAAGAGTCCTAACGACACAACAGAAACTAAACTGGGGTTGAAAAGAGTCCTAACAACACAACAGAAACTAAACTGGGGTTGAAAAGAGTCCTAACAAAACAACAGAAACTAAACTGGGGTTGAAAAGAGTCCTAACACAACATAAACTAAACTGGGGTTGAAAAGAGTCCTAACAACACAACAGAAACTAAACTGGGGTTGAAAAGAGTCCTAACAACACAACAGAAACTAAACTGGGGTTGGAAAGAGTCCTAACAACACAACAGAAACTAAACTGGGGTTGAAAAGAGTCCTAACGACACAACAGAAACTAAACTGGGGTTGAAAAGAGTCCTAACAACACAACAGAAACTAAACTGGGGTTGAAAAGAGTCCTAACGACACAACAGAAACTAAACTGGGGTTGAAAAGAGTCCTAACAACACAACAGAAACTAAACTGGGGTTGAAAAGAGTCCTAACAAAACAACAGAAACTAAACTGGGGTTGAAAAGAGTCCTAACGACACAACAGAAACTAAACTGGGGTTGGAAAGAGTCCTAACAACACAACAGAAACTAAACTGGGGTTGAAAAGAGTCCTAACGACACAACAGAAACTAAACTGGGGTTGAAAAGAGTCCTAACAACACAACAGAAACTAAACTGGGGTTGAAAAGAGTCCTAACAAACACAACAGAAACTAAACTGGGGTTGAAAAGAGTCCTAACGACACAACAGAAACTAAACTGGGGTTGAAAAGAGTCCTAACAACACAACAGAAACTAAACTGGGGTTGAAAAGAGTCCTAACGACACAACAGAAACTAAACTGGGGTTGAAAAGAGTCCTAACAACACAACAGAAACTAAACTGGGGTTGAAAAGAGTCCTAACAAAACAACAGAAACTAAACTGGGGTTGAAAAGAGTCCTAACACAACAGAAACTAAACTGGGGTTGAAAAGAGTCCTAACGACACAACAGAAACTAAACTGGGGTTGAAAAGAGTCCTAACAAAACAACAGAAACTAAACTGGGGTTGAAAAGAGTCCTAACACAACAGAAACTAAACTGGGGTTGAAAAGAGTCCTAACGACACAACAGAAACTAAACTGGGGTTGAAAAGAGTCCTAACAACACAACAGAAACTAAACTGGGGTTGAAAAGAGTCCTAACGACACAACAGAAACTAAACTGGGGTTGAAAAGAGTCCTAACAAACACAACAGAAACTAAACTGGGGTTGAAAAGAGTCCTAACGACACAACAGAAACTAAACTGGGGTTGAAAAGAGTCCTAACGACACAACAGAAACTAAACTGGGGTTGGAAAGAGTCCTAACGACACAACAGAAACTAAACTGGGGTTGGAAAGAGTCCTAACAACACAACAGAAACTAAACTGGGGTTGAAAGAGTCCTAACAACACAACAGAAACTAAACTGGGGTTGAAAAGAGTCCTAACAACACAACAGAAACTAAACTGGGGTTGAAAAGAGTCCTAACAACACAACAGAAACTAAACTGGGGTTGAAAAGAGTCCTAACAAAACAACAGAAACTAAACTGGGGTTGAAAAGAGTCCTAACGACACAACAGAAACTAAACTGGGGTTGGAAAGAGTCCTAACGACACAACAGAAACTAAACTGGGGTTGAAAAGAGTCCTAACAACACAACAGAAACTAAACTGGGGTTGAAAAGAGTCCTAACAACACAACAGAAACTAAACTGGGGTTGAAAAGAGTCCTAACGACACAACAGAAACTAAACTGGGGTTGAAAAAGAGTCCTAACAACACAACAGAAACTAAACTGGGGTTGAAAAGAGTCCTAACGACACAACAGAAACTAAACTGGGGTTGAAAAGAGTCCTAACAACACAACAGAAACTAAACTGGGGTTGAAAAGAGTCCCAACGACACAACAGAAACTAAACTGGGGTTGAAAAGAGTCCTAACAACACAACAGAAACTAAACTGGGGTTGAAAAGAGTCCTAACAACACAACAGAAACTAAACTGGGGTTGAAAAGAGTCCTAACACAACATAAACTAAACTGGGGTTGAAAAGAGTCCTAACAACACAGCAGAAACTAAACTGGGGTTGAAAAGAGTCCTAACAACACAACAGAAACTAAACTGGGGTTGAAAAGAGTCCTAACAACACAGCAGAAACTAAACTGGGGTTGAAAAGAGTCCTAACAACACAACAGAAACTAAACTGGGGTTGGAAAGAGTCCTAACAACACAACAGAAACTAAACTGGGGTTGGAAAGAGTCCTAACAACACAGCAGAAACTAAACTGGGGTTGAAAAGAGTCCTAACAACACAACAGAAACTAAACTGGGGTTGGAAAGAGTCCTAACAACACAACAGAAACTAAACTGGGGTTGGAAAGAGTCCTAACAACACAACAGAAACTAAACTGGGGTTGGAAAGAGTCCTAACGACACAACAGAAACTAAACTGGGGTTGGAAAGAGTCCTAACAACACAACAGAAACTAAACTGGGGTTGAAAAGAGTCCTAACAAAACAACAGAAACTAAACTGGGGTTGAAAAAGAGTCCTAACAACACAACAGAAACTAAACTGGGGTTGAAAAGAGTCCTAACACAACAGAAACTAAACTGGGGTTGAAAAGAGTCCTAACAACACAACAGAAACTAAACTGGGGTTGAAAAGAGTCCTAACAAAACAACAGAAACTAAACTGGGGTTGAAAAGAGTCCTAACAAAACAACAGAAACTAAACTGGGGTTGAAAAGAGTCCTAACGAGACAACATAAACTAAACTGGGGTTGAAAAGAGTCCTAACAACACAACAGAAACTAAACTGGGGTTGAAAAGAGTCCTAACAAAACAACAGAAACTAAACTGGGGTTGAAAAGAGTCCTAACGACACAACAGAAACTAAACTGGGGTTGAAAAGAGTCCTAACAACACAACAGAAACTAAACTGGGGTTGAAAAGAGTCCTAACAAAACAACAGAAACTAAACTGGGGTTGGAAAGAGTCCTAACAACACAACAGAAACTAAACTGGGGTTGAAAAGAGTCCTAACAAACACAACAGAAACTAAACTGGGGTTGGAAAGAGTCCTAACAACACAACAGAAACTAAACTGGGGTTGGAAAGAGTCCTAACAACACAACAGAAACTAAACTGGGGTTGAAAAGAGTCCTAACGACACAACAGAAACTAAACTGGGGTTGAAAAGAGTCCTAACAACACAACAGAAACTAAACTGGGGTTGAAAAGAGTCCTAACAAAACAACAGAAACTAAACTGGGGTTGAAAAGAGTCCTAACACAACATAAACTAAACTGGGGTTGAAAAGAGTCCTAACGACACAACAGAAACTAAACTGGGGTTGAAAAGAGTCCTAACGACACAACAGAAACTAAACTGGGGTTGGAAAGAGTCCTAACGACACAACAGAAACTAAACTGGGGTTGAAAAGAGTCCTAACGACACAACAGAAACTAAACTGGGGTTGGAAAGAGTCCTAACGACACAACAGAACCTAAACTGGGGTTGAAAAGAGTCCTAACGACACAACAGAAACTAAACTGGGGTTGGAAAGAGTCCTAACGACACAACAGAAACTAAACTGGGGTTGAAAAGAGTCCTAACACAACATATACTAAACTGGGGTTGAAAAGAGTCCTAACAACACAACAGAAACTAAACTGGGGTTGAAAAGAGTCCTAACGACACAACAGAGACTAAACTGGGGTTGAAAAGAGTCCTAACGACACAACAGAAACTAAACTGGGGTTGGAAAGAGTCCTAACACAACAGAAACTAAACTGGGGTTGGAAAGAGTCCTAACGACACAACAGAAACTAAACTGGGGTTGAAAAGAGTCCTAACGACACAACAGAAACTAAACTGGGGTTGGAAAGAGTCCTAACGACACAACAGAAACTAAACTGGGGTTGGAAAGAGTCCTAACGACACAACAGAACCTAAACTGGGGTTGAAAAGAGTCCTAACGACACAACAGAAACTAAACTGGGGTTGGAAAGAGTCCTAACGACACAAAAGAAACTAAACTGGGGTTGAAAAGAGTCCTAACACAACAGAAACTAAACTGGGGTTGAAAAGAGTCCTAACAACACAACAGAAACTAAACTGGGGTTGAAAAGAGTCCTAACGACACAACAGAGACTAAACTGGGGTTGGAAAGAGTCCTAACGACACAAAAGAAACTAAACTGGGGTTGGAAAGAGTCCTAACACAACAGAAACTAAACTGGGGTTGGAAAGAGTCCTAACGACACAACAGAAACTAAACTGGGGTTGAAAAGAGTCCTAACGACACAACAGAAACTAAACTGGGGTTGAAAAGAGTCCTAACACAACAGAAACTAAACTGGGGTTGAAAAAGAGTCCTAACAACACAACAGAAACTAAACTGGGGTTGAAAAGAGTCCTAACAAAACAACAGAAACTAAACTGGGGTTGAAAAGAGTCCTAACAAAACAACAGAAACTAAACTGGGGTTGAAAAGAGTCCTAACACAACAGAAACTAAACTGGGGTTGAAAAGAGTCCTAACAACACAACAGAAACTAAACTGGGGTTGAAAAGAGTCCTAACAACACAACAGAAACTAAACTGGGGTTGGAAAGAGTCCTAACGACACAACAGAAACTAAACTGGGGTTGAAAAGAGTCCTAACGACACAACAGAAACTAAACTGGGGTTGAAAAGAGTCCTAACAACACAACAGAAACTAAACTGGGGTTGAAAAGAGTCCTAACGACACAACAGAAACTAAACTGGGGTTGAAAAGAGTCCTAACAACACAACAGAAACTAAACTGGGGTTGAAAAGAGTCCTAACAAAACAACAGAAACTAAACTGGGGTTGAAAAGAGTCCTAACGACACAACAGAAACTAAACTGGGGTTGAAAAGAGTCCTAACAACACAACAGAAACTAAACTGGGGTTGAAAAGAGTCCTAACGACAAAACAGAAACTAAACTGGGGTTGAAAAGAGTCCTAACGACACAACAGAAACTAAACTGGGGTTGAAAAGAGTCCTAACAAAACAACAGAAACTAAACTGGGGTTGAAAAGAGTCCTAACGACACAACAGAAACTAAACTGGGGTTGAAAAGAGTCCTAACGACACAACAGAAACTAAACTGGGGTTGAAAAGAGTCCTAACGACACAACAGAAACTAAACTGGGGTTGGAAAGAGTCCTAACACAACAGAAACTAAACTGGGGTTGAAAAGAGTCCTAACAAAACAACAGAAACTAAACTGGGGTTGAAAAGAGTCCTAACGAGACAACAGAAACTAAACTGGGGTTGAAAAGAGTCCTAACAACACAACAGAAACTAAACTGGGGTTGAAAAGAGTCCTAACAAAACAACAGAAACTAAACTGGGGTTGGAAAGAGTCCTAACACAACAGAAACTAAACTGGGGTTGAAAAGAGTCCTAACGACACAACAGAAACTAAACTGGGGTTGGAAAGAGTCCTAACACAACAGAAACTAAACTGGGGTTGAAAAGAGTCCTAACAACACAACAGAAACTAAACTGGGGTTGAAAAGAGTCCTAACAACACAACAGAAACTAAACTGGGGTTGAAAAGAGTCCAAACAACACAACAGAAACTAAACTGGGGTTGAAAAGAGTCCTAACAACACAACAGAAACTAAACTGGGGTTGGAAAGAGTCCTAACAACACAACAGAAACTAAACTGGGGTTGAAAAGAGTCCTAACGACACAACAGAAACTAAACTGGGGTTGAAAAGAGTCCTAACAAAACAACAGAAACTAAACTGGGGTTGAAAAGAGTCCTAACAAAACAACAGAAACTAAACTGGGGTTGAAAAGAGTCCTAACACAACAGAAACTAAACTGGGGTTGAAAAGAGTCCTAACAACACAACAGAAACTAAACTGGGGTTGAAAAGAGTCCTAACGACACAACAGAAACTAAACTGGGGTTGAAAAGAGTCCTAACGACACAACAGAAACTAAACTGGGGTTGAAAAGAGTCCTAACGACACAACAGAAACTAAACTGGGGTTTTAAAGAGTCCTAACGACACAACAGAAACTAAACTGGGGTTGGAAAGAGTCCTAACAACACAGCAGAAACTAAACTGGGGTTGGAAAGAGTCCTAACGACACAACAGAAACTAAACTGGGGTTGGAAAGAGTCCTAACAACAAAACAGAAACTAAACTGGGGTTGAAAAGAGTCCTAACGACACAACAGAAACTAAACTGGGGTTGAAAAGAGTCCTAACAACACAGCAGAAACTAAACTGGGGTTGAAAAGAGTCCTAACAACACAACAGAAACTAAACTGGGGTTGAAAAGAGTCCTAACAACACAACAGAAACTAAACTGGGGTTGAAAAGAGTCCTAACGACACAACAGAAACTAAACTGGGGTTGAAAAGAGTCCTAACAACACAACAGAAACTAAACTGGGGTTGAAAAGAGTCCTAACAAAACAACAGAAACTAAACTGGGGTTGAAAAGAGTCCTAACAAAACAACAGAAACTAAACTGGGGTTGAAAAGAGTCCTAACACAACAGAAACTAAACTGGGGTTGAAAAGAGTCCTAACAACACAACAGAAACTAAACTGGGGTTGAAAAGAGTCCTAACGACACAACAGAGACTAAACTGGGGTTGAAAAGAGTCCTAACGACACAACAGAAACTAAACTGGGGTTGGAAAGAGTCCTAACACAACAGAAACTAAACTGGGGTTGGAAAGAGTCCTAACAACACAACAGAAACTAAACTGGGGTTGAAAAGAGTCCTAACAACACAACAGAAACTAAACTGGGGTTGGAAAAGAGTCCTAACGACACAAAAGAAACTAAACTGGGGTTGAAAAGAGTCCTAACAACACAACAGAAACTAAACTGGGGTTGAAAAGAGTCCTAACAAACACAACAGAAACTAAACTGGGGTTGAAAAGAGTCCTAACAAACAACAGAAACTAAACTGGGGTTGAAAAGAGTCCTAACCACAACAGAAACTAAACTGGGGTTGAAAAGAGTCCTAACGACACAACAGAAACTAAACTGGGGTTGAAAAGAGTCCTAACGACACAACAGAAACTAAACTGGGGTTGGAAAGAGTCCTAACGACACAACAGAAACTAAACTGGGGTTGAAAAGAGTCCTAACGACACAACAGAAACTAAACTGGGGTTGAAAAGAGTCCTAACAAAACAACAGAAACTAAACTGGGGTTGAAAAAGAGTCCTAACGACACAACAGAAACTAAACTGGGGTTGAAAAGAGTCCTAACAACACAACAGAAACTAAACTGGGGGTTGAAAAGAGTCCTAACAACACAACAGAAACTAAACTGGGGTTGAAAAGAGTCCTAACGACACAGCAGAAACTAAACTGGGGTTGAAAAGAGTCCTAACAACACAACAGAAACTAAACTGGGGTTGAAAAGAGTCCTAACAACACAACAGAAACTAAACTGGGGTTGAAAAGAGTCCTAACGACACAACAGAAACTAAACTGGGGTTGAAAAGAGTCCTAACAACACAACAGAAACTAAACTGGGGTTGAAAAGAGTCCTAACAACACAGCAGAAACTAAACTGGGGTTGAAAAGAGTCCTAACAACACAACAGAAACTAAACTGGGGTTGGAAAGAGTCCTAACGACACAACAGAAACTAAACTGGGGTTGAAAAGAGTCCTAACAACACAACAGAAACTAAACTGGGGTTGAAAAGAGTCCTAACGACACAACAGAAACTAAACTGGGGTTGAAAAGAGTCCTAACAAAACAACAGAAACTAAACTGGGGTTGAAAAGAGTCCTAACAAAACAACAGAAACTAAACTGGGGTTGAAAAGAGTCCTAACACAACAGAAACTAAACTGGGTTGAAAAGAGTCCTAACAACACAACAGAAACTAAACTGGGGTTGAAAGAGTCCTAACAACACAACAGAAACTAAACTGGGGTTGAAAAGAGTCCTAACGACACAACATAAACTAAACTGGGGTTGAAAAGAGTCCTAACAACACAACAGAAACTAAACTGGGGTTGAAAAGAGTCCTAACAACACAACAGAAACTAAACTGGGGTTGGAAAGAGTCCTAACAACACAACAGAAACTAAACTGGGGTTGAAAAGAGTCCTAACAAAACAACAGAAACTAAACTGGGGTTGGAAAGAGTCCTAACAACACAACAGAAACTAAACTGGGGTTGAAAAGAGTCCTAACAACACAACAGAAACTAAACTGGGGTTGAAAAGAGTCCTAACGACACAACAGAAACTAAACTGGGGTTGAAAAGAGTCCTAACAACACAACAGAAACTAAACTGGGGTTGAAAAGAGTCCTAACGACACAACAGAAACTAAACTGGGGTTGAAAAGAGTCCTAACGACACAACAGAAACTAAACTGGGGTTGAAAAGAGTCCTAACAAAACAACAGAAACTAAACTGGGGTTGAAAAGAGTCCTAACGACACAACAGAAACTAAACTGGGGTTGGAAAAGAGTCCTAACGACACAACAGAAACTAAACTGGGGTTGAAAAGAGTCCTAACGACACAACAGAAACTAAACTGGGGTTGGAAAGAGTCCTAACACAACAGAAACTAAACTGGGGGTTGAAAAGAGTCCTAACAAAACAACAGAAACTAAACTGGGGTTGAAAAGAGTCCTAACGACACAACAGAAACTAAACTGGGGTTGAAAAGAGTCCTAACAACACAACAGAAACTAAACTGGGGTTGAAAAGAGTCCTAACAAAACAACAGAAACTAAACTGGGGTTGGAAAGAGTCCTAACACAACAGAAACTAAACTGGGGTTGAAAAGAGTCCTAACGACACAACAGAAACTAAACTGGGGTTGGAAAGAGTCCTAACACAACAGAAACTAAACTGGGGTTGAAAAGAGTCCTAACAACACAACAGAAACTAAACTGGGGTTGAAAAGAGTCCTAACAACACAACAGAAACTAAACTGGGGTTGAAAAGAGTCCAAACAACACAACAGAAACTAAACTGGGGTTGAAAAGAGTCCTAACAACACAACAGAAACTAAACTGGGGTTGGAAAGAGTCCTAACAACACAACAGAAACTAAACTGGGGTTGAAAAGAGTCCTAACGACACAACAGAAACTAAACTGGGGTTGAAAAGAGTCCTAACAAAACAACAGAAACTAAACTGGGGTTGAAAAGAGTCCTAACAAAACAACAGAAACTAAACTGGGGTTGAAAAGAGTCCTAACACAACATAAACTAAACTGGGGTTGAAAAGAGTCCTAACAACACAACAGAAACTAAACTGGGGTTGAAAAGAGTCCTAACGACACAACAGAAACTAAACTGGGGTTGAAAAGAGTCCTAACGACACAACAGAAACTAAACTGGGGTTTTAAAGAGTCCTAACGACACAACAGAAACTAAACTGGGGTTGGAAAGAGTCCTAACAACACAGCAGAAACTAAACTGGGGTTGGAAAAGAGTCCTAACGACACAACAGAAACTAAACTGGGGTTGGAAAAGAGTCCTAACAACACAACAGAAACTAAACTGGGGTTGAAAAGAGTCCTAACGACACAACAGAAACTAAACTGGGGTTGAAAAGAGTCCTAACAACACAGCAGAAACTAAACTGGGGTTGAAAAGAGTCCTAACAACACAACAGAAACTAAACTGGGGTTGAAAAGAGTCCTAATAACACAGCAGAAACTAAACTGGGGTTGAAAAGAGTCCTAACGACACAACAGAAACTAAACTGGGGTTGAAAAGAGTCCTAACAACACAACAGAAACTAAACTGGGGTTGAAAAGAGTCCTAACAAAACAACAGAAACTAAACTGGGGTTGAAAAGAGTCCTAACAAAACAACAGAAACTAAACTGGGGTTGAAAAGAGTCCTAACACAACAGAAACTAAACTGGGGTTGAAAAGAGTCCTAACGACACAACAGAAACTAAACTGGGGTTGAAAAGAGTCCTAACGACACAACAGAGACTAAACTGGGGTTGAAAAGAGTCCTAACGACACAACAGAAACTAAACTGGGGTTGGAAAGAGTCCTAACACAACAGAAACTAAACTGGGGTTGGAAAGAGTCCTAACGACACAACAGAAACTAAACTGGGGTTGAAAAGAGTCCTAACAACACAACAGAAACTAAACTGGGGTTGGAAAGAGTCCTAACGACACAAAAGAAACTAAACTGGGGTTGAAAAGAGTCCTAACAACACAACAGAAACTAAACTGGGGTTGAAAAGAGTCCTAACAAAACAACAGAAACTAAACTGGGGTTGAAAAGAGTCCTAACAAAACAACAGAAACTAAACTGGGGTTGAAAAGAGTCCTAACACAACAGAAACTAAACTGGGGTTGAAAAGAGTCCTAACAACACAACAGAAACTAAACTGGGGTTGAAAAGAGTCCTAACGACACAACAGAAACTAAACTGGGGTTGGAAAGAGTCCTAACGACACAACAGAAACTAAACTGGGGTTGAAAAGAGTCCTAACGACACAACAGAAACTAAACTGGGGTTGAAAAGAGTCCTAACAAACACAACAGAAACTAAACTGGGGTTGAAAAGAGTCCTAACGACACAACAGAAACTAAACTGGGGTTGAAAAGAGTCCTAACAACACAACAGAAACTAAACTGGGGTTGAAAAGAGTCCTAACAAACACAACAGAAACTAAACTGGGGTTGAAAAGAGTCCTAACGACACAACAGAAACTAAACTGGGGTTGAAAAGAGTCCTAACAACACAGCAGAAACTAAACTGGGGTTGAAAAGAGTCCTAACAACACAACAGAAACTAAACTGGGGTTGAAAAGAGTCCTAACAACACAGCAGAAACTAAACTGGGGTTGAAAAGAGTCCTAACAACACAACAGAAACTAAACTGGGGTTGAAAAGAGTCCTAACAACACAACAGAAACTAAACTGGGGTTGGAAAGAGTCCTAACAACACAGCAGAAACTAAACTGGGGTTGAAAAGAGTCCTAACAACACAACAGAAACTAAACTGGGGTTGGAAAGAGTCCTAACAACACAACAGAAACTAAACTGGGGTTGAAAAGAGTCCTAACAACACAACAGAAACTAAACTGGGGTTGAAAAGAGTCCTAACGACACAACAGAAACTAAACTGGGGTTGAAAAGAGTCCTAACAAAACAACAGAAACTAAACTGGGGTTGAAAAGAGTCCTAACAAAACAACAGAAACTAAACTGGGGTTGAAAAGAGTCCTAACACAACATAAACTAAACTGGGGTTGAAAAGAGTCCTAACAACACAACAGAAACTAAACTGGGGTTGGAAAGAGTCCTAACAAACAACAGAAACTAAACTGGGGTTGAAAAGAGTCCTAACGACACAACATAAACTAAACTGGGGTTGAAAAGAGTCCTAACAACACAACAGAAACTAAACTGGGGGTTGAAAAGAGTCCTAACAAAACAACAGAAACTAAACTGGGGTTGGAAAGAGTCCTAACAACACAACAGAAACTAAACTGGGGTTGAAAAGAGTCCTAACAAAACAACAGAAACTAAACTGGGGTTGGAAAGAGTCCTAACGACACAACAGAAACTAAACTGGGGTTGGAAAGAGTCCTAACAACACAACAGAAACTAAACTGGGGGTTGAAAAGAGTCCTAACGACACAACAGAAACTAAACTGGGGTTGAAAAGAGTCCTAACAACACAACAGAAACTAAACTGGGGTTGAAAAGAGTCCTAACACAACAGAAACTAAACTGGGGTTGAAAAGAGTCCTAACACAACAGAAACTAAACTGGGGTTGAAAAGAGTCCTAACAACACAACAGAAACTAAACTGGGGTTGAAAAGAGTCCTAACGACACAACAGAAACTAAACTGGGGTTGGAAAGAGTCCTAACGACACAACAGAAACTAAACTGGGGTTGAAAAGAGTCCTAACGACACAACAGAAACTAAACTGGGGGTTGGAAAGAGTCCTAACGACACAACAGAAACTAAACTGGGGTTGGAAAGAGTCCTAACGACACAACAGAAACTAAACTGGGGTTGAAAAGAGTCCTAACAACAACATAAACTAAACTGGGGTTGAAAAGAGTCCTAACAACACAACAGAAACTAAACTGGGGTTGAAAAGAGTCCTAACGACACAACAGAGACTAAACTGGGGTTGAAAAGAGTCCTAACGACACAACAGAAACTAAACTGGGGTTGGAAAGAGTCCTAACACAACAGAAACTAAACTGGGGTTGGAAAGAGTCCTAACGACACAACAGAAACTAAACTGGGGTTGAAAAGAGTCCTAACGACACAACAGAAACTAAACTGGGGTTGAAAAGAGTCCTAACACAACAGAAACTAAACTGGAGTTGAAAAGAGTCCTAATAACACAACAGAAACTAAACTGGGGTTGAAAAGAGTCCTAACAAAACAACAGAAACTAAACTGGGGTTGAAAAGAGTCCTAACAAAACAACAGAAACTAAACTGGGGTTGAAAAGAGTCCTAACACAACATAAACTAAACTGGGGTTGAAAAGAGTCCTAACAACACAACAGAAACTAAACTGGGGTTGAAAAGAGTCCTAACAACACAACAGAAACTAAACTGGGGTTGGAAAGAGTCCTAACGACACAACAGAAACTAAACTGGGGTTGAAAAGAGTCCTAACGACACAACAGAAACTAAACTGGGGTTGAAAAGAGTCCTAACAACACAACAGAAACTAAACTGGGGTTGAAAAGAGTCCTAACGACACAACAGAAACTAAACTGGGGTTGAAAAGAGTCCTAACAACACAACAGAAACTAAACTGGGGTTGAAAAGAGTCCTAACAACACAACAGAAACTAAACTGGGGTTGAAAAGAGTCCTAACGACACAACAGAAACTAAACTGGGGTTGAAAAGAGTCCTAACAACACAACAGAAACTAAACTGGGGTTGAAAAGAGTCCTAACGACAAAACAGAAACTAAACTGGGGTTGAAAAGAGTCCTAACGACACAACAGAAACTAAACTGGGGTTGAAAAGAGTCCTAACAACACAACAGAAACTAAACTGGGGTTGAAAAGAGTCCTAACGACACAACAGAAACTAAACTGGGGTTGGAAAGAGTCCTAACGACACAACAGAAACTAAACTGGGGTTGAAAAGAGTCCTAACGACACAACAGAAACTAAACTGGGGTTGGAAAGAGTCCTAACACAACAGAAACTAAACTGGGGGTTGAAAAGAGTCCTAACAAACACAACAGAAACTAAACTGGGGTTGAAAAGAGTCCTAACGACACAACAGAAACTAAACTGGGGTTGAAAAGAGTCCTAACAACACAACAGAAACTAAACTGGGGTTGAAAAGAGTCCTAACAACACAACAGAAACTAAACTGGGGTTGGAAAGAGTCCTAACACAACAGAAACTAAACTGGGGTTGAAAAGAGTCCTAACGACACAACAGAAACTAAACTGGGGTTGGAAAGAGTCCTAACAACACAACAGAAACTAAACTGGGGTTGAAAAGAGTCCTAACAACACAACAGAAACTAAACTGGGGTTGAAAAGAGTCCTAACACAACATAAACTAAACTGGGGTTGAAAAGAGTCCTAACGATACAACAGAAACTAAACTGGGGTTGGAAAGAGTCCTAACACAACAGAAACTAAACTGGGGTTGGAAAGAGTCCTAACACAACAGAAACTAAACTGGGGTTGAAAAGAGTCCTAACAACACAACAGAAACTAAACTGGGGTTGAAAAGAGTCCTAACAACACAACAGAAACTAAACTGGGGTTGAAAAAGAGTCCAAACAACACAACAGAAACTAAACTGGGGTTGAAAAGAGTCCTAACAACACAACAGAAACTAAACTGGGGTTGGAAAGAGTCCTAACAACACAACAGAAACTAAACTGGGGTTGAAAAGAGTCCTAACGACACAACAGAAACTAAACTGGGGTTGAAAAGAGTCCTAACAAAACAACAGAAACTAAACTGGGGTTGAAAAGAGTCCTAACAAAACAACAGAAACTAAACTGGGGTTGAAAAGAGTCCTAACACAACAGAAACTAAACTGGGGTTGAAAAGAGTCCTAACAACACAACAGAAACTAAACTGGGGTTGAAAAGAGTCCTAACGACACAACAGAAACTAAACTGGGGTTGAAAAGAGTCCTAACGACACAACAGAAACTAAACTGGGGTTTGAAAGAGTCCTAACGACACAACAGAAACTAAACTGGGGTTGGAAAGAGTCCTAACAACACAGCAGAAACTAAACTGGGGTTGAAAGAGTCCTAACGACACAACAGAAACTAAACTGGGGTTGGAAAGAGTCCTAACAACAAAACAGAAACTAAACTGGGGTTGAAAAGAGTCCTAACGACACAACAGAAACTAAACTGGGGTTGAAAAGAGTCCTAACAACACAGCAGAAACTAAACTGGGGTTGAAAAGAGTCCTAACAACACAACAGAAACTAAACTGGGGTTGAAAAGAGTCCTAATAACACAGCAGAAACTAAACTGGGGTTGAAAAGAGTCCTAACGACACAACAGAAACTAAACTGGGGTTGAAAAGAGTCCTAACAACACAACAGAAACTAAACTGGGGTTGAAAAGAGTCCTAACAAACACAACAGAAACTAAACTGGGGTTGAAAAGAGTCCTAACAAAACAACAGAAACTAAACTGGGGTTGAAAAGAGTCCTAACACAACAACAGAAACTAAACTGGGGTTGAAAAGAGTCCTAACGACACAACAGAAACTAAACTGGGGTTGAAAAGAGTCCTAACGACACAACAGAAACTAAACTGGGGTTAAAACGAGTCCTAACAACACAACAGAAACTAAACTGGGGTTGGAAAGAGTCCTAACACAACAGAAACTAAACTGGGGTTGGAAAGAGTCCTAACGACACAAAAGAAACTAAACTGGGGTTGAAAAGAGTCCTAACGACACAACAGAAACTAAACTGGGGTTGGAAAGAGTCCTAACGACACAAAAGAAACTAAACTGGGGTTGAAAAGAGTCCTAACAACACAACAGAAACTAAACTGGGGTTGAAAAGAGTCCTAACAACACAACAGAAACTAAACTGGGGTTGAAAAGAGTCCTAACAAAACAACAGAAACTAAACTGGGGTTGAAAAGAGTCCTAACACAACATAAACTAAACTGGGGTTGAAAAGAGTCCTAACAACACAACAGAAACTAAACTGGGGTTGAAAAGAGTCCTAACGACACAACAGAAACTAAACTGGGGTTGGAAAGAGTCCTAACGACACAACAGAAACTAAACTGGGGTTGAAAAGAGTCCTAACGACACAACAGAAACTAAACTGGGGTTGAAAAGAGTCCTAACAAAACAACAGAAACTAAACTGGGGTTGAAAAGAGTCCTAACGACACAACAGAAACTAAACTGGGGTTGAAAAGAGTCCTAACAACACAACAGAAACTAAACTGGGGTTGAAAAGAGTCCTAACAAAACAACAGAAACTAAACTGGGGTTGAAAAGAGTCCTAACGACACAACAGAAACTAAACTGGGGTTGAAAAGAGTCCTAACAACACAGCAGAAACTAAACTGGGGTTGAAAAGAGTCCTAACAACACAACAGAAACTAAACTGGGGTTGAAAAGAGTCCTAACAACACAGCAGAAACTAAACTGGGGTTGAAAAGAGTCCTAACAACACAACAGAAACTAAACTGGGGTTGAAAAGAGTCCTAACAACACAACAGAAACTAAACTGGGGTTGGAAAGAGTCCTAACAACACAGCAGAAACTAAACTGGGGTTGAAAAGAGTCCTAACAACACAACAGAAACTAAACTGGGGTTGGAAAGAGTCCTAACAACACAACAGAAACTAAACTGGGGTTGAAAAGAGTCCTAACAACACAACAGAAACTAAACTGGGGTTGAAAAGAGTCCTAACGACACAACAGAAACTAAACTGGGGTTGAAAAGAGTCCTAACAAAACAACAGAAACTAAACTGGGGGTTGAAAAGAGTCCTAACAAAACAACAGAAACTAAACTGGGGTTGAAAAGAGTCCTAACACAACAGAAACTAAACTGGGGTTGAAAAGAGTCCTAACAACACAACAGAAACTAAACTGGGGTTGAAAGAGTCCTAACAACACAACAGAAACTAAACTGGGGTTGAAAAGAGTCCTAACGACACAACAGAAACTAAACTGGGGTTGAAAAGAGTCCTAACAACACAACAGAAACTAAACTGGGGTTGAAAAGAGTCCTAACAAAACAACAGAAACTAAACTGGGGTTGGAAAGAGTCCTAACAACACAACAGAAACTAAACTGGGGTTGAAAAGAGTCCTAACAAAACAACAGAAACTAAACTGGGGTTGGAAAGAGTCCTAACAACACAACAGAAACTAAACTGGGGTTGGAAAGAGTCCTAACAACACAACAGAAACTAAACTGGGGTTGAAAAGAGTCCTAACGACACAACAGAAACTAAACTGGGGTTGAAAAGAGTCCTAACAACACAACAGAAACTAAACTGGGGTTGAAAAGAGTCCTAACAAAACAACAGAAACTAAACTGGGGTTGAAAAGAGTCCTAACACAACAGAAACTAAACTGGGGTTGAAAAGAGTCCTAACAACACAACAGAAACTAAACTGGGGTTGAAAAGAGTCCTAACGACACAACAGAAACTAAACTGGGGTTGGAAAGAGTCCTAACGACACAACAGAAACTAAACTGGGGTTGAAAAGAGTCCTAACGACACAACAGAAACTAAACTGGGGTTGGAAAGAGTCCTAACGACACAACAGAAACTAAACTGGGGTTGGAAAGAGTCCTAACGACACAACAGAAACTAAACTGGGGTTGAAAAGAGTCCTAACACAACATAAACTAAACTGGGGTTGGAAAGAGTCCTAACAACACAACAGAAACTAAACTGGGGTTGGAAAGAGTCCTAACGACACAACAGAGACTAAACTGGGGTTGAAAAGAGTCCTAACGACACAACAGAAACTAAACTGGGGTTGGAAAGAGTCCTAACACAACAGAAACTAAACTGGGGTTGGAAAGAGTCCTAACGACACAACAGAAACTAAACTGGGGTTGAAAAGAGTCCTAACGACACAACAGAAACTAAACTGGGGTTGAAAAGAGTCCTAACACACAACAGAAACTAAACTGGGGTTGAAAAGAGTCCTAACAACACAACAGAAACTAAACTGGGGTTGAAAAGAGTCCTAACAAAACAACAGAAACTAAACTGGGGTTGAAAAGAGTCCTAACAAAACAACAGAAACTAAACTGGGGTTGAAAAGAGTCCTAACAACACAACAGAAACTAAACTGGGGTTGAAAAGAGTCCTAACGACACAACAGAAACTAAACTGGGGTTGAAAAGAGTCCTAACGACACAACAGAAACTAAACTGGGGTTGGAAAGAGTCCTAACGACACAACAGAAACTAAACTGGGGTTGAAAAGAGTCCTAACGACACAACAGAAACTAAACTGGGGTTGAAAAGAGTCCTAACAACACAACAGAAACTAAACTGGGGTTGAAAAGAGTCCTAACAACACAACAGAAACTAAACTGGGGTTGAAAAGAGTCCTAACAACACAACAGAAACTAAACTGGGGTTGAAAAGAGTCCTAACAACACAACAGAAACTAAACTGGGGTTGAAAAGAGTCCTAACGACACAACAGAAACTAAACTGGGGTTGAAAAGAGTCCTAACGACACAACAGAAACTAAACTGGGGTTGAAAAGAGTCCTAACAAAACAACAGAAACTAAACTGGGGTTGAAAAGAGTCCTAACGACACAACAGAAACTAAACTGGGGTTGGAAAGAGTCCTAACGACACAACAGAAACTAAACTGGGGTTGAAAAGAGTCCTAACGACACAACAGAAACTAAACTGGGGTTGGAAAGAGTCCTAACACAACAGAAACTAAACTGGGGTTGAAAAGAGTCCTAACAACACAACAGAAACTAAACTGGGGTTGAAAAGAGTCCTAACGAGACAACAGAAACTAAACTGGGGTTGAAAAGAGTCCTAACAACACAACAGAAACTAAACTGGGGTTGAAAAGAGTCCTAACAACACAACAGAAACTAAACTGGGGTTGGAAAGAGTCCTAACACAACAGAAACTAAACTGGGGTTGGAAAGAGTCCTAACGACACAACAGAAACTAAACTGGGGTTGGAAAGAGTCCTAACACAACAGAAACTAAACTGGGGTTGAAAAGAGTCCTAACGACACAACAGAAACTAAACTGGGGTTGAAAAGAGTCCTAACAACACAACAGAAACTAAACTGGGGTTGAAAAGAGTCCTAACAACACAACAGAAACTAAACTGGGGTTGAAAAGAGTCCTAACAACACAACAGAAACTAAACTGGGGTTGAAAAGAGTCCTAACAACACAACAGAAACTAAACTGGGGGTTGAAAAGAGTCCTAACGACACAACAGAAACTAAACTGGGGTTGAAAAGAGTCCTAACAACACAACAGAAACTAAACTGGGGTTGAAAAGAGTCCTAACAAACACAACAGAAACTAAACTGGGGTTGAAAAGAGTCCTAACACAACATAAACTAAACTGGGGTTGAAAAGAGTCCTAACAACACAACAGAAACTAAACTGGGGTTGAAAAGAGTCCTAACGACACAACAGAAACTAAACTGGGGTTGAAAAGAGTCCTAACGACACAACAGAAACTAAACTGGGGTTGAAAAGAGTCCTAACGACACAACAGAAACTAAACTGGGGTTTTAAAGAGTCCTAACGACACAACAGAAACTAAACTGGGGTTGGAAAGAGTCCTAACAACACAGCAGAAACTAAACTGGGGTTGGAAAGAGTCCTAACGACACAACAGAAACTAAACTGGGGTTGGAAAGAGTCCTAACAACACAACAGAAACTAAACTGGGGTTGAAAAGAGTCCTAACGACACAACAGAAACTAAACTGGGGTTGAAAAGAGTCCTAACGACACAACAGAAACTAAACTGGGGTTGAAAAGAGTCCTAACGACACAACAGAAACTAAACTGGGGTTGGAAAGAGTCCTAACGACACAACAGAAACTAAACTGGGGTTGAAAAGAGTCCTAACGACACAACAGAAACTAAACTGGGGTTGGAAAGAGTCCTAACAAAACAACAGAAACTAAACTGGGGTTGAAAAGAGTCCTAACGACACAACAGAAACTAAACTGGGGTTGAAAAGAGTCCTAACAACACAACAGAAACTAAACTGGGGTTGAAAAGAGTCCTAATAACACAGCAGAAACTAAACTGGGGTTGAAAAGAGTCCTAACGACACAACAGAAACTAAACTGGGGTTGAAAAGAGTCCTAACAACACAACAGAAACTAAACTGGGGTTGAAAAGAGTCCTAACAAAACAACAGAAACTAAACTGGGGTTGAAAAGAGTCCTAACAAAACAACAGAAACTAAACTGGGGTTGAAAAGAGTCCTAACACAACAGAAACTAAACTGGGGTTGAAAAGAGTCCTAACAACACAACAGAAACTAAACTGGGGTTGAAAAGAGTCCTAACGACACAACAGAGACTAAACTGGGGTTGAAAAGAGTCCTAACGACACAACAGAAACTAAACTGGGGTTGGAAAGAGTCCTAACACAACAGAAACTAAACTGGGGTTGGAAAGAGTCCTAACGACACAACAGAAACTAAACTGGGGTTGAAAAGAGTCCTAACGACACAACAGAAACTAAACTGGGGTTGGAAAGAGTCCTAACAACACAACAGAAACTAAACTGGAGTTGAAAAGAGTCCTAATAACACAGCAGAAACTAAACTGGGGTTGAAAAGAGTCCTAACGACACAACAGAAACTAAACTGGGGTTGAAAAGAGTCCTAACAACACAACAGAAACTAAACTGGGGTTGAAAAGAGTCCTAACAAAACAACAGAAACTAAACTGGGGTTGAAAAGAGTCCTAACAAACACAACAGAAACTAAACTGGGGTTGAAAAGAGTCCTAACACAACAGAAACTAAACTGGGGTTGAAAAGAGTCCTAACGACACAACAGAAACTAAACTGGGGTTGAAAAGAGTCCTAACAACACAACAGAAACTAAACTGGGGTTGAAAAGAGTCCTAACGACACAACAGAAACTAAACTGGGGTTGAAAAGAGTCCTAACGACACAACAGAAACTAAACTGGGGTTGAAAAGAGTCCTAACGACACAACAGAAACTAAACTGGGGTTGGAAAGAGTCCTAACGACACAACAGAAACTAAACTGGGGTTGAAAAGAGTCCTAACGACACAACAGAAACTAAACTGGGGTTGAAAAGAGTCCTAACAACAACAGAAACTAAACTGGGGTTGAAAAGAGTCCTAACAACACAACAGAAACTAAACTGGGGTTGAAAAGAGTCCTAACGACACAACAGAGACTAAACTGGGGTTGAAAAGAGTCCTAACGACACAACAGAAACTAAACTGGGGTTGGAAAGAGTCCTAACAAAACAACAGAAACTAAACTGGGGTTGGAAAAGAGTCCTAACAACACAACAGAAACTAAACTGGGGTTGAAAAGAGTCCTAACGACACAACAGAAACTAAACTGGGGTTGAAAAGAGTCCTAACACAACAGAAACTAAACTGGGGTTGAAAAGAGTCCTAACAACACAACAGAAACTAAACTGGGGTTGAAAAGAGTCCTAACAACACAACAGAAACTAAACTGGGGTTGAAAAGAGTCCTAACAACACAACAGAAACTAAACTGGGGTTGAAAAGAGTCCTAACCACAACATAAACTAAACTGGGGTTGAAAAGAGTCCTAACAACACAACAGAAACTAAACTGGGGTTGAAAAGAGTCCTAACGACACAACAGAAACTAAACTGGGGTTGGAAAGAGTCCTAACGACACAACAGAAACTAAACTGGGGTTGAAAAGAGTCCTAACGACACAACAGAAACTAAACTGGGGTTGAAAAGAGTCCTAACAACACAACAGAAACTAAACTGGGGTTGAAAAGAGTCCTAACGACACAACAGAAACTAAACTGGGGTTGAAAAGAGTCCTAACAACACAACAGAAACTAAACTGGGGTTGAAAAGAGTCCTAACAAAACAACAGAAACTAAACTGGGGTTGAAAAGAGTCCTAACGACACAACAGAAACTAAACTGGGGTTGAAAAGAGTCCTAACAACACAACAGAAACTAAACTGGGGTTGAAAAGAGTCCTAACAACACAACAGAAACTAAACTGGGGTTGAAAAGAGTCCTAACGACACAACAGAAACTAAACTGGGGTTGAAAAGAGTCCTAACAACACAACAGAAACTAAACTGGGGTTGAAAAGAGTCCTAACGACACAACAGAAACTAAACTGGGGTTGGAAAGAGTCCTAACGACACAACAGAAACTAAACTGGGGTTGAAAAGAGTCCTAACGACACAACAGAAACTAAACTGGGGTTGGAAAGAGTCCTAACACAACAGAAACTAAACTGGGGTTGAAAAGAGTCCTAACAACACAACAGAAACTAAACTGGGGTTGAAAAGAGTCCTAACGACACAACAGAAACTAAACTGGGGTTGAAAAGAGTCCTAACAACACAACAGAAACTAAACTGGGGTTGAAAAGAGTCCTAACACAACAGAAACTAAACTGGGGTTGGAAAGAGTCCTAACAACACAACAGAAACTAAACTGGGGTTGAAAAGAGTCCTAACGACACAACAGAAACTAAACTGGGGTTGGAAAGAGTCCTAACACAACAGAAACTAAACTGGGGTTGAAAAGAGTCCTAACGACACAACAGAAACTAAACTGGGGTTGAAAAGAGTCCTAACAACACAACAGAAACTAAACTGGGGTTGAAAAGAGTCCTAACAACACAACAGAAACTAAACTGGGGTTGAAAAGAGTCCTAACAACAACATAAACTAAACTGGGGTTGAAAAGAGTCCTAACAACACAACAGAAACTAAACTGGGGTTGAAAAGAGTCCTAACGACACAACAGAAACTAAACTGGGGTTGAAAAGAGTCCTAACGACACAACAGAAACTAAACTGGGGTTGGAAAGAGTCCTAACGACACAACAGAAACTAAACTGGGGTTGGAAAGAGTCCTAACGACACAACAGAAACTAAACTGGGGTTGGAAAGAGTCCTAACAACACAACAGAAACTAAACTGGGGTTGGAAAGAGTCCTAACAACACAACAGAAACTAAACTGGGGTTGGAAAGAGTCCTAACAACACAACAGAAACTAAACTGGGGTTGAAAAGAGTCCTAACGACACAACAGAAACTAAACTGGGGTTGAAAAGAGTCCTAACGACACAACAGAAACTAAACTGGGGTTGAAAAAGAGTCCTAACAACACAACAGAAACTAAACTGGGGTTGAAAGAGTCCTAACAACACAACAGAAACTAAACTGGGGTTGAAAAGAGTCCTAACAACACAGCAGAAACTAAACTGGGGTTGAAAAGAGTCCTAACGACACAACAGAAACTAAACTGGGGTTGAAAAGAGTCCTAACAACACAACAGAAACTAAACTGGGGTTGAAAAGAGTCCTAACAAAACAACAGAAACTAAACTGGGGTTGAAAAGAGTCCTAACAAAACAACAGAAACTAAACTGGGGTTGAAAAGAGTCCTAACACAACAGAAACTAAACTGGGGTTGAAAAGAGTCCTAACGACACAACAGAAACTAAACTGGGGTTGAAAAGAGTCCTAACAACACAACAGAGACTAAACTGGGGTTGAAAAGAGTCCTAACGACACAACAGAAACTAAACTGGGGTTGAAAGAGTCCTAACACAACAGAAACTAAACTGGGGTTGAAAAGAGTCCTAACGACACAACAGAAACTAAACTGGGGTTGGAAAGAGTCCTAACGACACAACAGAAACTAAACTGGGGTTGGAAAGAGTCCTAACAACACAACAGAAACTAAACTGGGGTTGAAAAGAGTCCTAACAACACAACAGAAACTAAACTGGGGTTGAAAAGAGTCCTAACAACACAACAGAAACTAAACTGGGGTTGAAAAGAGTCCTAACAACACAACAGAAACTAAACTGGGGTTGGAAAAGAGTCCTAACAACACAACAGAAACTAAACTGGGGTTGAAAAGAGTCCTAACGAAACAACAGAAACTAAACTGGGGTTGAAAAGAGTCCTAACAAAACAACAGAAACTAAACTGGGGTTGAAAAGAGTCCTAACAACACAACATAAACTAAACTGGGGTTGAAAAGAGTCCTAACAACACAACAGAAACTAAACTGGGGTTGAAAAGAGTCCTAACGACACAACAGAAACTAAACTGGGGTTGAAAAGAGTCCTAACGACACAACAGAAACTAAACTGGGGTTGAAAAGAGTCCTAACGACACAACAGAAACTAAACTGGGGTTGAAAAGAGTCCTAACGACACAACAGAAACTAAACTGGGGTTGGAAAGAGTCCTAACAACACAACAGAAACTAAACTGGGGTTGAAAAGAGTCCTAACAACACAACAGAAACTAAACTGGGGGTTGAAAAGAGTCCTAACGACACAACAGAAACTAAACTGGGGTTGAAAAGAGTCCTAACAACACAACAGAAACTAAACTGGGGTTGAAAAGAGTCCTAACAAAACAACAGAAACTAAACTGGGGTTGAAAAGAGTCCTAACGAAACAACAGAAACTAAACTGGGGTTGAAAAGAGTCCTAACAACACAACAGAAACTAAACTGGGGTTGAAAAGAGTCCTAACGACACAACAGAAACTAAACTGGGGTTGGAAAGAGTCCTAACAACACAACAGAAACTAAACTGGGGTTGAAAAGAGTCCTAACACAACATAAACTAAACTGGGGTTGAAAAGAGTCCTAACAACACAACAGAAACTAAACTGGGGTTGAAAAGAGTCCTAACAACACAACAGAAACTAAACTGGGGTTGAAAAGAGTCCTAACAACACAACAGAAACTAAACTGGGGTTGAAAAGAGTCCTAACAACACAACAGAAACTAAACTGGGGTTGAAAAGAGTCCTAACGACACAACAGAAACTAAACTGGGGTTGAAAAGAGTCCTAACGACACAACAGAAACTAAACTGGGGTTGGAAAGAGTCCTAACAACACAACAGAAACTAAACTGGGGTTGAAAAGAGTCCTAACGACACAACAGAAACTAAACTGGGGTTGAAAAGAGTCCTAACGACACAACAGAAACTAAACTGGGGTTGGAAAGAGTCCTAACAACACAACAGAAACTAAACTGGGGTTGGAAAGAGTCCTAACAAAACAACAGAAACTAAACTGGGGTTGAAAAGAGTCCTAACAACACAACAGAAACTAAACTGGGGTTGGAAAGAGTCCTAACAACACAACAGAAACTAAACTGGGGTTGAAAAGAGTCCTAATAACACAGCAGAAACTAAACTGGGGTTGAAAAGAGTCCTAACGACACAACAGAAACTAAACTGGGGTTGAAAAGAGTCCTAACAACACAACAGAAACTAAACTGGGGTTGAAAAGAGTCCTAACAAAACAACAGAAACTAAACTGGGGTTGAAAAGAGTCCTAACAAAACAACAGAAACTAAACTGGGGTTGAAAAGAGTCCTAACGACACAACAGAAACTAAACTGGGGTTGAAAAGAGTCCTAACGACACAACAGAAACTAAACTGGGGTTGAAAAGAGTCCTAACGACACAACAGAAACTAAACTGGGGTTGAAAAGAGTCCTAACGACACAACAGAAACTAAACTGGGGTTGGAAAGAGTCCTAACACAACAGAAACTAAACTGGGGTTGGAAAGAGTCCTAACGACACAACAGAAACTAAACTGGGGTTGAAAAGAGTCCTAACACAACATAAACTAAACTGGGGTTGAAAAGAGTCCTAACAACACAACAGAAACTAAACTGGGGTTGAAAAGAGTCCTAACACAACATAAACTAAACTGGGGTTGAAAAGAGTCCTAACAACACAACAGAAACTAAACTGGGGTTGAAAAGAGTCCTAACAACACAACAGAAACTAAACTGGGGTTGGAAAAGAGTCCTAACGACACAACAGAAACTAAACTGGGGTTGAAAAGAGTCCTAACGACACAACAGAAACTAAACTGGGGTTGAAAGAGTCCTAACAACACAACAGAAACTAAACTGGGGTTGAAAAGAGTCCTAACGACACAACAGAAACTAAACTGGGGTTGAAAAGAGTCCTAACAACACAACAGAAACTAAACTGGGGTTGAAAAGAGTCCTAACGAAACAACAGAAACTAAACTGGGGTTGAAAAGAGTCCTAACGACACAACAGAAACTAAACTGGGGTTGAAAAGAGTCCTAACAACACAACAGAAACTAAACTGGGGTTGAAAAGAGTCCTAACGACACAACAGAAACTAAACTGGGGTTGAAAAGAGTCCTAACGACACAACAGAAACTAAACTGGGGTTGAAAAGAGTCCTAACAAAACAACAGAAACTAAACTGGGGTTGAAAAGAGTCCTAACGACACAACAGAAACTAAACTGGGGTTGGAAAAGAGTCCTAACGACACAACAGAAACTAAACTGGGGTTGAAAAGAGTCCTAACGACACAACAGAAACTAAACTGGGGTTGGAAAGAGTCCTAACACAACAGAAACTAAACTGGGGTTGAAAAAGAGTCCTAACAACACAACAGAAACTAAACTGGGGTTGAAAAGAGTCCTAACAAAACAACAGAAACTAAACTGGGGTTGAAAAGAGTCCTAACGACACAACAGAAACTAAACTGGGGTTGAAAATAGTCCTAACAACACAACAGAAACTAAACTGGGGTTGAAAAGAGTCCTAACGAGACAACAGAAACTAAACTGGGGTTGAAAAGAGTCCTAACGAGACAACAGAAACTAAACTGGGGTTGAAAAGAGTCCTAACAACACAACAGAAACTAAACTGGGGTTGAAAAGAGTCCTAACAAAACAACAGAAACTAAACTGGGGTTGGAAAAGAGTCCTAACAACACAACAGAAACTAAACTGGGGTTGAAAAAGAGTCCTAACAACACAACAGAAACTAAACTGGGGTTGAAAAGAGTCCTAACGACACAACAGAAACTAAACTGGGGTTGAAAAGAGTCCTAACAACACAACAGAAACTAAACTGGGGTTGAAAAGAGTCCTAACAACACAACAGAAACTAAACTGGGGTTGAAAAGAGTCCTAACACAACATAAACTAAACTGGGGTTGAAAAGAGTCCTAACAACACAACAGAAACTAAACTGGGGTTGAAAAGAGTCCTAACGACACAACAGAAACTAAACTGGGGTTGGAAAGAGTCCTAACGACACAACAGAAACTAAACTGGGGTTGAAAAGAGTCCTAACGACACAACAGAAACTAAACTGGGGTTGGAAAGAGTCCTAACGACACAACAGAAACTAAACTGGGGTTGGAAAGAGTCCTAACAACACAACAGAAACTAAACTGGGGTTGAAAAGAGTCCTAACAACACAACAGAAACTAAACTGGGGTTGAAAAGAGTCCTAACAACACAACATAAACTAAACTGGGGTTGAAAAGAGTCCTAACAACACAACAGAAACTAAACTGGGGTTGAAAAGAGTCCTAACACAACAGAAACTAAACTGGGGTTGAAAAGAGTCCTAACAACACAACAGAAACTAAACTGGGGTTGAAAAGAGTCCTAACGAACACAACAGAGACTAAACTGGGGTTGAAAAGAGTCCTAACAACACAACAGAAACTAAACTGGGGTTGAAAAGAGTCCTAACAACACAGCAGAAACTAAACTGGGGTTGAAAAGAGTCCTAACGACACAAAGAAACTAAACTGGGGTTGAAAAGAGTCCTAACAACACAACAGAAACTAAACTGGGGTTGAAAAGAGTCCTAACAAAACAACAGAAACTAAACTGGGGTTGAAAAGAGTCCTAACAAACAACAGAAACTAAACTGGGGTTGAAAAGAGTCCTAACAACACAACAGAAACTAAACTGGGGTTGAAAAGAGTCCTAACAACACAGCAGAAACTAAACTGGGGTTGAAAAGAGTCCCAACGACACAACAGAAACTAAACTGGGGTTGAAAAGAGTCCTAACAACACAACAGAAACTAAACTGGGGTTGAAAAGAGTCCTAACAACACAACAGAAACTAAACTGGGGTTGAAAAGAGTCCTAACAACACAACAGAAACTAAACTGGGGTTGAAAAGAGTCCTAACGACACAACAGAAACTAAACTGGGGTTGAAAAGAGTCCTAACGACACAACAGAAACTAAACTGGGGTTGAAAGAGTCCTAACAACACAACAGAAACTAAACTGGGGTTGAAAAGAGTCCTAACGACACAACAGAAACTAAACTGGGGTTGAAAAGAGTCCTAACAACACAACAGAAACTAAACTGGGGTTGAAAAGAGTCCTAACAACACAACAGAAACTAAACTGGGGTTGAAAAGAGTCCTAACACACAACAGAAACTAAACTGGGGTTGAAAAGAGTCCTAACAAAACAACAGAAACTAAACTGGAGTTGAAAAGAGTCCTAATAACACAGCAGAAACTAAACTGGGGTTGAAAAGAGTCCTAACGACACAACAGAAACTAAACTGGGGTTGGAAAGAGTCCTAACAACACAACAGAAACTAAACTGGGGTTGAAAAGAGTCCTAACAACACAACAGAAACTAAACTGGGGTTGAAAAGAGTCCTAACAACACAACAGAAACTAAACTGGGGTTGAAAAGAGTCCTAACGACACAACAGAAACTAAACTGGGGTTGAAAAGAGTCCTAACAACACAACAGAAACTAAACTGGGGTTGAAAAGAGTCCTAACAACACAACAGAAACTAAACTGGGGTTGAAAAGAGTCCTAACAACACAACAGAAACTAAACTGGGGTTGAAAAGAGTCCTAACAACACAACAGAAACTAAACTGGGGTTGAAAAGAGTCCTAACGACACAACAGAAACTAAACTGGGGTTGAAAAGAGTCCTAACGACACAACAGAAACTAAACTGGGGTTGAAAAGAGTCCTAACGACACAACAGAAACTAAACTGGGGTTGAAAAGAGTCCTAACGACACAACAGAAACTAAACTGGGGTTGAAAAGAGTCCTAACAACACAACAGAAACTAAACTGGGGTTGAAAAGAGTCCTAACGAAACAACAGAAACTAAACTGGGGTTGAAAAGAGTCCTAACAACACAACAGAAACTAAACTGGGGTTGAAAAGAGTCCTAACGACACAACAGAAACTAAACTGGGGTTGGAAAGAGTCCTAACAACACAACAGAAACTAAACTGGGGTTGAAAAGAGTCCTAACGACACAACAGAAACTAAACTGGGGTTGAAAAGAGTCCTAACAACACAACAGAAACTAAACTGGGGTTGAAAAGAGTCCTAACAACACAACAGAAACTAAACTGGGGTTGAAAAGAGTCCTAACGACACAACAGAAACTAAACTGGGGTTGAAAAGAGTCCTAACAACACAACAGAAACTAAACTGGGGTTGAAAAGAGTCCTAACGACAAAACAGAAACTAAACTGGGGTTGAAAAGAGTCCTAACGACACAACAGAGACTAAACTGGGGTTGAAAAGAGTCCTAACGACACAACAGAAACTAAACTGGGGTTGGAAAGAGTCCTAACACAACAGAAACTAAACTGGGGTTGGAAAGAGTCCTAACAAAACAACAGAAACTAAACTGGGGTTGAAAAGAGTCCTAACACAACATAAACTAAACTGGGGTTGAAAAGAGTCCTAACAACACAACAGAAACTAAACTGGGGTTGAAAAGAGTCCTAACACAACATAAACTAAACTGGGGTTGAAAAGAGTCCTAACAACACAACAGAAACTAAACTGGGGTTGAAAAGAGTCCTAACAACACAACAGAAACTAAACTGGGGTTGGAAAGAGTCCTAACGACACAACAGAAACTAAACTGGGGTTGAAAAGAGTCCTAACGACACAACAGAAACTAAACTGGGGTTGAAAAGAGTCCTAACAACACAACAGAAACTAAACTGGGGTTGAAAAGAGTCCTAACGACACAACAGAAACTAAACTGGGGTTGAAAAGAGTCCTAACAACACAACAGAAACTAAACTGGGGTTGAAAAGAGTCCTAACAAAACAACAGAAACTAAACTGGGGTTGAAAAGAGTCCTAACGACACAACAGAAACTAAACTGGGGTTGAAAAGAGTCCTAACAACACAACAGAAACTAAACTGGGGTTGAAAGAGTCCTAACGACAAAACAGAAACTAAACTGGGGTTGAAAAGAGTCCTAACGACACAACAGAAACTAAACTGGGGTTGAAAAGAGTCCTAACAAAACAACAGAAACTAAACTGGGGTTGAAAAGAGTCCTAACGACACAACAGAAACTAAACTGGGGTTGGAAAGAGTCCTAACGACACAACAGAAACTAAACTGGGGTTGAAAAGAGTCCTAACGACACAACAGAAACTAAACTGGGGTTGGAAAGAGTCCTAACACAACAGAAACTAAACTGGGGTTGAAAAGAGTCCTAACAACACAACAGAAACTAAACTGGGGTTGAAAAGAGTCCTAACAAAACAACAGAAACTAAACTGGGGTTGAAAAGAGTCCTAACGAGACAACAGAAACTAAACTGGGGTTGAAAATAGTCCTAACAACACAACAGAAACTAAACTGGGGTTGAAAAGAGTCCTAACGAGACAACAGAAACTAAACTGGGGTTGAAAAGAGTCCTAACGACACAACAGAAACTAAACTGGGGTTGAAAAGAGTCCTAACGACACAACAGAAACTAAACTGGGGTTGAAAAGAGTCCTAACAAAACAACAGAAACTAAACTGGGGTTGGAAAGAGTCCTAACAACACAACAGAAACTAAACTGGGGTTGGAAAGAGTCCTAACAACACAACAGAAACTAAACTGGGGTTGAAAAGAGTCCTAACGACACAACAGAAACTAAACTGGGGTTGAAAAGAGTCCTAACAAAACAACAGAAACTAAACTGGGGTTGAAAAGAGTCCTAACAAAACAACAGAAACTAAACTGGGGTTGAAAAGAGTCCTAACACAACATAAACTAAACTGGGGTTGAAAAGAGTCCTAACAACACAACAGAAACTAAACTGGGGTTGAAAAGAGTCCTAACGACACAACAGAAACTAAACTGGGGTTGGAAAGAGTCCTAACGACACAACAGAAACTAAACTGGGGTTGAAAAGAGTCCTAACGACACAACAGAAACTAAACTGGGGTTGAAAAGAGTCCTAACAACACAACAGAAACTAAACTGGGGTTGAAAAGAGTCCTAACGACACAACAGAAACTAAACTGGGGTTGAAAAGAGTCCTAACAACACAACAGAAACTAAACTGGGGTTGAAAAGAGTCCTAACAAAACAACAGAAACTAAACTGGGGTTGAAAAGAGTCCTAACGACACAACAGAAACTAAACTGGGGTTGAAAAGAGTCCTAACGACACAACAGAAACTAAACTGGGGTTGAAAAGAGTCCTAACGACACAACAGAAACTAAACTGGGGTTGAAAAGAGTCCTAACAACACAACAGAAACTAAACTGGGGTTGAAAAGAGTCCTAACGACACAACAGAAACTAAACTGGGGTTGAAAAGAGTCCTAACGACACAACAGAAACTAAACTGGGGTTGAAAAAGAGTCCTAACGACACAACAGAAACTAAACTGGGGTTGAAAAGAGTCCTAACGACACAACAGAAACTAAACTGGGGTTGAAAAGAGTCCTAACAACACAACAGAAACTAAACTGGGGTTGGAAAGAGTCCTAACGACACAACAGAAACTAAACTGGGGTTGAAAAGAGTCCTAACAACACAACAGAAACTAAACTGGGGTTGAAAAGAGTCCTAACAAAACAACAGAAACTAAACTGGGGTTGAAAAGAGTCCTAACAACACAACAGAAACTAAACTGGGGTTGAAAAGAGTCCTAACGACACAACAGAAACTAAACTGGGGTTGAAAGAGTCCTAACGACACAACAGAAACTAAACTGGGGTTGAAAAGAGTCCTAACACACAACAGAAACTAAACTGGGGTTGAAAAGAGTCCTAACAAAACAACAGAAACTAAACTGGGGTTGAAAAGAGTCCTAACGACACAACAGAAACTAAACTGGGGTTGGAAAGAGTCCTAACGACACAACAGAAACTAAACTGGGGTTGAAAAGAGTCCTAACGACACAACAGAAACTAAACTGGGGTTGGAAAGAGTCCTAACACAACAGAAACTAAACTGGGGTTGAAAAGAGTCCTAACAACACAACAGAAACTAAACTGGGGGTTGAAAAGAGTCCTAACAAAACAACAGAAACTAAACTGGGGTTGAAAAGAGTCCTAACGAGACAACAGAAACTAAACTGGGGTTGAAAATAGTCCTAACAACACAACAGAAACTAAACTGGGGTTGAAAAGAGTCCTAACGAGACAACAGAAACTAAACTGGGGTTGAAAAGAGTCCTAACGAGACAACAGAAACTAAACTGGGGTTGAAAAGAGTCCTAACAACACAACAGAAACTAAACTGGGGTTGAAAAGAGTCCTAACAAAACAACAGAAACTAAACTGGGGTTGGAAAGAGTCCTAACAACACAACAGAAACTAAACTGGGGTTGGAAAGAGTCCTAACAACACAACAGAAACTAAACTGGGGTTGAAAAGAGTCCTAACGACACAACAGAAACTAAACTGGGGTTGAAAAGAGTCCTAACAAAACAACAGAAACTAAACTGGGGTTGAAAAGAGTCCTAACAAAACAACAGAAACTAAACTGGGGTTGAAAGAGTCCTAACGACACAACATAAACTAAACTGGGGTTGAAAAGAGTCCTAACAACACAACAGAAACTAAACTGGGGTTGAAAAGAGTCCTAACGACACAACAGAAACTAAACTGGGGTTGGAAAGAGTCCTAACGACACAACAGAAACTAAACTGGGGTTGAAAGAGTCCTAACGACACAACAGAAACTAAACTGGGGTTGGAAAGAGTCCTAACGACACAACAGAAACTAAACTGGGGTTGGAAAGAGTCCTAACGACACAACAGAAACTAAACTGGGGTTGAAAAGAGTCCTAACAACACAACAGAAACTAAACTGGGGTTGAAAAGAGTCCTAACAAAACAACAGAAACTAAACTGGGGTTGAAAAGAGTCCTAACGACACAACAGAAACTAAACTGGGGTTGAAAAGAGTCCTAACGACACAACAGAAACTAAACTGGGGTTGGAAAGAGTCCTAACGACACAACAGAAACTAAACTGGGGTTGGAAAAGAGTCCTAACAACACAACAGAAACTAAACTGGGGTTGAAAGAGTCCTAACGACACAACAGAAACTAAACTGGGGTTGAAAAGAGTCCTAACAACACAACAGAAACTAAACTGGGGTTGGAAAGAGTCCTAACAACACAACAGAAACTAAACTGGGGTTGGAAAGAGTCCTAACAACACAACAGAAACTAAACTGGGGTTGAAAAGAGTCCTAACAAAACAACAGAAACTAAACTGGGGTTGAAAAGAGTCCTAACAAAACAACAGAAACTAAACTGGGGTTGAAAAAGAGTCCTAACGAACAACAGAAACTAAACTGGGGTTGAAAAAGAGTCCTAACAACACAACAGAAACTAAACTGGGGTTGAAAAGAGTCCTAACGACACAACAGAAACTAAACTGGGGTTGAAAAGAGTCCTAACGACACAACAGAAACTAAACTGGGGTTGAAAGAGTCCTAACAAAACAACAGAAACTAAACTGGGGTTGGAAAGAGTCCTAACGACACAACAGAAACTAAACTGGGGTTGAAAAGAGTCCTAACAACACAACAGAAACTAAACTGGGGTTGAAAAGAGTCCTAACAAAACAACAGAAACTAAACTGGGGTTGAAAAGAGTCCTAACAAAACAACAGAAACTAAACTGGGGTTGAAAAGAGTCCTAACACAACAGAAACTAAACTGGGGTTGAAAAGAGTCCTAACAAAACAACAGAAACTAAACTGGGGTTGAAAAGAGTCCTAACACAACAGAAACTAAACTGGGGTTGAAAAGAGTCCTAACAACACAACAGAAACTAAACTGGGGTTGAAAAGAGTCCTAACGACACAACAGAGACTAAACTGGGGTTGAAAAGAGTCCTAACGACACAACAGAAACTAAACTGGGGTTGGAAAGAGTCCTAACAAAACAACAGAAACTAAACTGGGGTTGGAAAGAGTCCTAACGACACAAAAGAAACTAAACTGGGGTTGAAAAGAGTCCTAACAACACAACAGAAACTAAACTGGGGTTGAAAAGAGTCCTAACAAAACAACAGAAACTAAACTGGGGTTGAAAAGAGTCCTAACAACACAACAGAAACTAAACTGGGGTTGAAAAGAGTCCTAACAACACAACAGAAACTAAACTGGGGTTGAAAAGAGTCCTAACAACACAACAGAAACTAAACTGGGGTTGAAAAGAGTCCTAACGACAAAACAGAAACTAAACTGGGGTTGAAAAGAGTCCTAACGACACAACAGAAACTAAACTGGGGTTGAAAAGAGTCCTAACGAGACAACAGAAACTAAACTGGGGTTGAAAAGAGTCCTAACGAGACAACAGAAACTAAACTGGGGTTGAAAAGAGTCCTAACAACACAACAGAAACTAAACTGGGGTTGAAAAGAGTCCTAACAACACAACAGAAACTAAACTGGGGTTGAAAAGAGTCCTAACAACACAACAGAAACTAAACTGGGGTTGAAAAGAGTCCTAACAAAACAACAGAAACTAAACTGGGGTTGAAAAGAGTCCTAACAAAACAACAGAAACTAAACTGGGGTTGAAAAGAGTCCTAACACAACATAAACTAAACTGGGGTTGAAAAGAGTCCTAACAACACAACAGAAACTAAACTGGGGTTGAAAAGAGTCCTAACGACACAACAGAAACTAAACTGGGGTTGGAAAGAGTCCTAACGACACAACAGAAACTAAACTGGGGTTGGAAAGAGTCCCAACAACACAACAGAAACTAAACTGGGGTTGGAAAGAGTCCTAACGACACAACAGAAACTAAACTGGGGTTGGAAAGAGTCCTAACAACACAACAGAAACTAAACTGGGGTTGAAAAGAGTCCTAACGACACAACAGAAACTAAACTGGGGTTGAAAAGAGTCCTAACAAAACAACAGAAACTAAACTGGGGTTGAAAAGAGTCCTAACGACACAACAGAAACTAAACTGGGGTTGAAAAGAGTCCTAACGACACAACAGAAACTAAACTGGGGTTGGAAAGAGTCCTAACGACACAACAGAAACTAAACTGGGGTTGAAAAGAGTCCTAACAACACAACAGAAACTAAACTGGGGTTGAAAAGAGTCCTAACGACACAACAGAAACTAAACTGGGGTTGAAAAGAGTCCTAACAACACAACAGAAACTAAACTGGGGTTGAAAAGAGTCCTAACAACACAGCAGAAACTAAACTGGGGTTGAAAGAGTCCTAACAACACAACAGAAACTAAACTGGGGTTGAAAAGAGTCCTAACAACACAACAGAAACTAAACTGGGGTTGAAAAGAGTCCTAACAAAACAACAGAAACTAAACTGGGGTTGAAAAGAGTCCTAACAAAACAACAGAAACTAAACTGGGGTTGAAAGAGTCCTAACACAACAGAAACTAAACTGGGGTTGAAAAGAGTCCTAACAACACAACAGAAACTAAACTGGGGTTGAAAAGAGTCCTAACGACACAACAGAGACTAAACTGGGGTTGAAAAGAGTCCTAACGACACAACAGAAACTAAACTGGGGTTGGAAAAGAGTCCTAACAAACAACAGAAACTAAACTGGGGTTGGAAAGAGTCCTAACAACACAAAGAAACTAAACTGGGGTTGAAAAGAGTCCTAACGACACAACAGAAACTAAACTGGGGTTGAAAAGAGTCCTAACGACACAACAGAAACTAAACTGGGGTTGAAAAGAGTCCTAACAACACAACAGAAACTAAACTGGGGTTGAAAAGAGTCCTAACACAACATAAACTAAACTGGGGTTGAAAAGAGTCCTAACAACACAACAGAAACTAAACTGGGGTTGAAAAGAGTCCTAACGACACAACAGAAACTAAACTGGGGTTGGAAAGAGTCCTAACGACACAACAGAAACTAAACTGGGGTTGAAAAGAGTCCTAACAACACAACAGAAACTAAACTGGGGTTGAAAAGAGTCCTAACAAAACAACAGAAACTAAACTGGGGTTGAAAATAGTCCTAACGACACAACAGAAACTAAATTGGGGTTGAAAAGAGTCCTAACGACACAACAGAAACTAAACTGGGGTTGGAAAGAGTCCTAACAACACAACAGAAACTAAACTGGGGTTGAAAAGAGTCCTAACAAAACAACAGAAACTAAACTGGGGTTGAAAAGAGTCCTAACGACACAACAGAAACTAAACTGGGGTTGGAAAAGAGTCCTAACGACACAACAGAAACTAAACTGGGGTTGAAAAGAGTCCCAACGACACAACAGAAACTAAACTGGGGTTGAAAAGAGTCCTAACAAAACAACAGAAACTAAACTGGGGTTGAAAAAGAGTCCTAACAACACAACAGAAACTAAACTGGGGTTGAAAAGAGTCCTAACGACACAACAGAAACTAAACTGGGGTTGAAAAGAGTCCTAACAAAACAACAGAAACTAAACTGGGGTTGAAAAAGAGTCCTAACAAAACAACAGAAACTAAACTGGGGTTGAAAAGAGTCCTAACAACAACAGAAACTAAACTGGGGTTGAAAAGAGTCCTAACAACACAACAGAAACTAAACTGGGGTTGAAAAGAGTCCCTAACGACACAACAGAAACTAAACTGGGGTTGAAAAGAGTCCTAACGACACAACAGAAACTAAACTGGGGTTGAAAAGAGTCCTAACGACACAACAGAAACTAAACTGGGGTTGGAAAGAGTCCTAACAACACAACAGAAACTAAACTGGGGTTGAAAAGAGTCCTAACAAACACAACAGAAACTAAACTGGGGTTGAAAAGAGTCCTAACGACACAACAGAAACTAAACTGGGGTTGGAAAGAGTCCTAACGACACAACAGAAACTAAATTGGGGTTGGAAAGAGTCCTAACAACACAACAGAAACTAAACTGGGGTTGGAAAGAGTCCTAACGACACAACAGAAACTAAACTGGGGGTTGAAAAGAGTCCTAACAACACAACAGAAACTAAACTGGGGTTGAAAAGAGTCCTAACAAACAACAGAAACTAAACTGGGGTTGAAAAGAGTCCTAACAACACAACAGAAACTAAACTGGGGTTGAAAAGAGTCCTAACAACACAACAGAAACTAAACTGGGGTTGAAAAGAGTCCTAACGACACAACAGAAACTAAACTGGGGTTGAAAAGAGTCCTAACAAACAACAGAGACTAAACTGGGGGTTGAAAAGAGTCCTAACGACACAACAGAAACTAAACTGGGGTTGGAAAGAGTCCTAACGAACAACAGAAACTAAACTGGGGTTGGAAAGAGTCCTAACAAAACAACAGAAACTAAACTGGGGGTTGAAAAGAGTCCTAACACAACATAAACTAAACTGGGGTTGAAAAGAGTCCTAACAACACAACAGAAACTAAACTGGGGTTGAAAAGAGTCCTAACAACACAACAGAAACTAAACTGGGGTTGGAAAGAGTCCTAACAACACAACAGAAACTAAACTGGGGTTGAAAAGAGTCCTAACGACACAACAGAAACTAAACTGGGGTTGAAAAGAGTCCTAACAACACAACAGAAACTAAACTGGGGTTGAAAAGAGTCCTAACAAAACAACAGAAACTAAACTGGGGTTGAAAAGAGTCCTAACGACACAACAGAAACTAAACTGGGGTTGAAAAGAGTCCTAACAACACAACAGAAACTAAACTGGGGTTGAAAAGAGTCCTAACGACAAAACAGAAACTAAACTGGGGTTGAAAAGAGTCCTAACGACACAACAGAAACTAAACTGGGGTTGAAAAGAGTCCTAACAAAACAACAGAGACTAAACTGGGGTTGAAAAGAGTCCTAACGACACAACAGAAACTAAACTGGGGTTGGAAAGAGTCCTAACACAACAGAAACTAAACTGGGGTTGGAAAGAGTCCTAACAAAACAACAGAAACTAAACTGGGGTTGAAAAGAGTCCTAACAAAACAACAGAAACTAAACTGGGGTTGAAAAGAGTCCTAACGACACAACAGAAACTAAACTGGGGTTGAAAAGAGTCCTAACAACACAACAGAAACTAAACTGGGGTTGAAAAGAGTCCTAACGACAAAACAGAAACTAAACTGGGGTTGAAAAGAGTCCTAACGACACAACAGAAACTAAACTGGGGTTGAAAAGAGTCCTAACAAACAACAGAGACTAAACTGGGGTTGAAAAGAGTCCTAACGACACAACAGAAACTAAACTGGGGTTGAAAGAGTCCTAACAACACAACAGAAACTAAACTGGGGTTGGAAAGAGTCCTAACAAAACAACAGAAACTAAACTGGGGTTGAAAAGAGTCCTAACAACAACATAAACTAAACTGGGGTTGAAAAGAGTCCTAACAACACAACAGAAACTAAACTGGGGTTGAAAAGAGTCCTAACGACACAACATAAACTAAACTGGGGTTGAAAAGAGTCCTAACAACACAACAGAAACTAAACTGGGGTTGAAAAGAGTCCTAACAACACAACAGAAACTAAACTGGGGTTGGAAAAGAGTCCTAACGACACAACAGAAACTAAACTGGGGTTGAAAAGAGTCCTAACGACACAAAACTAAACTGGGGTTGAAAAGAGTCCTAACAACACAACAGAAACTAAACTGGGGTTGAAAAGAGTCCTAACGACACAACAGAAACTAAACTGGGGTTGAAAAGAGTCCTAACAACACAACAGAAACTAAACTGGGGTTGAAAAGAGTCCTAACAAAACAACAGAAACTAAACTGGGGGTTGAAAAGAGTCCTAACGACACAACAGAAACTAAACTGGGGTTGAAAAGAGTCCTAACAACACAACAGAAACTAAACTGGGGTTGAAAAGAGTCCTAACGACAAAACAGAAACTAAACTGGGGTTGAAAAGAGTCCTAACGACACAACAGAAACTAAACTGGGGTTGAAAAAGAGTCCTAACAAAACAACAGAAACTAAACTGGGGTTGAAAAAGAGTCCTAACGACACAACAGAAACTAAACTGGGGTTGAAAAGAGTCCTAACAACACAACAGAAACTAAACTGGGGTTGAAAAGAGTCCTAACGACACAACAGAAACTAAACTGGGGTTGGAAAAGAGTCCTAACACAACATAAACTAAACTGGGGTTGAAAAAGAGTCCTAACAACACAACAGAAACTAAACTGGGGTTGAAAAGAGTCCTAACAAAACAACAGAAACTAAACTGGGGTTGAAAAGAGTCCTAACGACACAACAGAAACTAAACTGGGGTTGGAAATAGTCCTAACAACACAACAGAAACTAAACTGGGGTTGAAAAGAGTCCTAACGAGACAACAGAAACTAAACTGGGGTTGAAAAAGAGTCCTAACGAGACAACATAAACTAAACTGGGGTTGAAAAGAGTCCTAACAACACAACAGAAACTAAACTGGGGTTGAAAAGAGTCCTAACAAAACAACAGAAACTAAACTGGGGTTGGAAAAGAGTCCTAACAACACAACAGAAACTAAACTGGGGTTGGAAAGAGTCCTAACAACACAACAGAAACTAAACTGGGGGTTGAAAAGAGTCCTAACGACACAACAGAAACTAAACTGGGGTTGAAAAGAGTCCTAACAAAACAACAGAAACTAAACTGGGGTTGAAAAGAGTCCTAACAAAACAACAGAACTAAACTGGGGTTGAAAAGAGTCCTAACACAACATAAACTAAACTGGGGTTGAAAAAGAGTCCTAACAACACAACAGAAACTAAACTGGGGTTGAAAAGAGTCCTAACGACACAACAGAAACTAAACTGGGGGTTGGAAAAGAGTCCTAACGACACAACAGAACTATGGGGTTGAAAAGAGTCCTAACACACAACAGAAACTAAACTGGGGTTGGAAAAGAGTCCTAACGACACAACAGAAACTAAACTGGGGTTGGAAAAGAGTCCTAACAACACAACAGAAACTAAACTGGGGTTGGAAAGAGTCCTAACGACACAACAGAAACTAAACTGGGGTTGGAAAGAGTCCTAACAACACAGCAGAAACTAAACTGGGGTTGAAAGAGTCCTAACAACACAACAGAAACTAAACTGGGGGTTGGAAAGAGTCCTAACAACACAACAGAAACTAAACTGGGGTTGAAAAAGAGTCCTAACAAACACAACAGAAACTAAACTGGGGTTGAAAAGAGTCCTAACAAAACAACAGAAACTAAACTGGGGTTGAAAAGAGTCCTAACAACACAACAGAAACTAAACTGGGGTTGAAAAGAGTCCTAACAACACAACAGAAACTAAACTGGGGTTGAAAAAGAGTCCTAACGACACAACAGAGACTAAACTGGGGTTGAAAAGAGTCCTAACGACACAACAGAAACTAAACTGGGGTTGGAAAAGAGTCCTAACAAAACAACAGAAACTAAACTGGGGTTGGAAAGAGTCCCTAACGACACAACAGAAACTAAACTGGGGTTGAAAAGAGTCCTAACAACACAACAGAAACTAAACTGGGGTTGAAAAGAGTCCTAACAACACAACAGAAACTAAACTGGGGTTGAAAAGAGTCCCAACGACACAACAGAAACTAAACTGGGGTTGAAAAAGAGTCCTAACGACACAACAGAAACTAAACTGGGGTTGAAAAGAGTCCTAACAACACAACAGAAACTAAACTGGGGTTGAAAAGAGTCCTAACAAACACAACAGAAACTAAACTGGGGTTGAAAAGAGTCCTAACAACACAACAGAAACTAAACTGGGGTTGAAAAGAGTCCTAACGACACAACAGAAACTAAACTGGGGGTTGAAAAGAGTCCTAACGACACAACAGAAACTAAATTGGGGGTTGGAAAAGAGTCCTAACAACACAACAGAAACTAAACTGGGGTTGGAAAAGAGTCCTAACGACACAACAGAAACTAAACTGGGGTTGAAAAGAGTCCTAACAACACAACAGAAACTAAACTGGGGTTGAAAAGAGTCCTAACAAAACAACAGAAACTAAACTGGGGTTGAAAAAGAGTCCTAACAACACAACAGAAACTAAACTGGGGGTTGAAAAGAGTCCCTAACGACACAACAGAAACTAAACTGGGGTTGAAAAGAGTCCTAACGACACAACAGAAACTAAACTGGGGTTGAAAAGAGTCCTAACAAAACAACAGAAACTAAACTGGGGTTGAAAAAGAGTCCTAACGACACAACAGAAACTAAACTGGGGTTGGAAAGAGTCCTAACAACAACAGAAACTAAACTGGGGGTTGGAAAAGAGTCCTAACAAAACAACAGAAACTAAACTGGGGTTGAAAAAAGTCCTAACAACACAACATAAACTAAACTGGGGTTGAAAAGAGTCCTAACAACACAACAGAAACTAAACTGGGGTTGGAAAGAGTCCTAACAACACAACAGAAACTAAACTGGGGTTGGAAAGAGTCCTAACAACACAACAGAAACTAAACTGGGGTTGAAAAGAGTCCTAACGACACAACAGAAACTAAACTGGGGTTGAAAAGAGTCCTAACAACACAACAGAAACTAAACTGGGGTTGAAAAGAGTCCTAACAAAACAACAGAAACTAAACTGGGGTTGAAAAAGAGTCCTAACCACACAACAGAAACTAAACTGGGGTTGAAAAGAGTCCTAACAACACAACAGAAACTAAACTGGGGTTGAAAAGAGTCCTAACAACACAACAGAAACTAAACTGGGGTTGAAAAGAGTCCCTAACGACACAACAGAAACTAAACTGGGGTTGAAAAGAGTCCTAACAAACAACAGAAACTAAACTGGGGTTGAAAAAGAGTCCTAACGAGCACAACAGAAACTAAACTGGGGTTGAAAAGAGTCCTACAACACAACAGAAACTAAACTGGGGTTGGAAAAGAGTCCTAACAAACACAACAGAAACTAAACTGGGGTTGAAAAAGAGTCCTAACAAAACAACAGAAACTAAACTGGGGTTGAAAAGAGTCCTAACGACACAACAGAAACTAAACTGGGGTTGAAAAAGAGTCCTAACAACACAACAGAAACTAAACTGGGGGTTGAAAAGAGTCCTAACAACAAAACAGAAACTAAACTGGGGTTGAAAAGAGTCCTAACGACACAACAGAAACTAAACTGGGGTTGAAAAGAGTCCTAACAAAACAACAGAAACTAAACTGGGGTTGAAAAGAGTCCTAACGACACAACAGAAACTAAACTGGGGTTGGAAAGAGTCCTAACAACAACAGAAACTAAACTGGGGTTGGAAAAGAGTCCTAACAAAACAACAGAAACTAAACTGGGGTTGAAAAGAGTCCTAACACAACATAAACTAAACTGGGGTTGAAAAGAGTCCTAACAACACAACAGAAACTAAACTGGGGTTGAAAAGAGTCCTAACAACACAACATAAACTAAACTGGGGTTGAAAAGAGTCCTAACAACACAACAGAAACTAAACTGGGGTTGAAAAGAGTCCCTAACAACACAACAGAAACTAAACTGGGGTTGGAAAGAGTCCTAACGACACAACAGAAACTAAACTGGGGTTGAAAAGAGTCCTATCAACACAACAGAAACTAAACTGGGGGTTGAAAAGAGTCCTAACAACACAACAGAAACTAAACTGGGGTTGAAAAGAGTCCTAACGACACAACAGAAACTAAACTGGGGGTTGAAAAAGAGTCCTAACAACACAACAGAAACTAAACTGGGGTTTGAAAAGAGTCCTAACAAAACAACAGAAACTAAACTGGGGGTTGAAAAGAGTCCTAACGACACAACAGAAACTAAACTGGGGTTGGAAAAGAGTTCCTAACAACACAACAGAAACTAAACTGGGGTTGAAAAGAGTCCTAACGACACAACAGAAACTAAACTGGGGGTTGAAAAGAGTCCTAACACACAACAGAAACTAACTGGGTTGAAAAGAGTCCTCCACAACAGAAACTAAACTGGGGTTGAAAAGAGTCCTAACACACAACAGAAACTAAACTGGGGTTGAAAAAGAGTCCTAACGACACAACAGAAACTAAACTGGGGTTGAAAAGAGTCCTAACACACACAAAACTAGGTAACCTCCCTACTACTGGGGTTAAATCCTACAACACAACAAACTAATGGGGTTAAGGTCCTACACCACAGAAACTAACTGGGGTTGAAAAGATCCTAACACACAACAAACTAAACTGGGGTTGAAAATCGTCCTAACAACACAACAGAAACTAAACTGGGGTTTAAAAAGTCCTAACACACAACAAAACTAAACTGGGGTTGAAAAAGTCCTAACCACAACATAAACTAAACTGGGGTTGAAAAAGAGTCCTAACAACACAACAAAACTAAACTGGGGTTGAAAAGAGTCCTAACAACACACAGAATAAATGGGGTTGGAAATCCTAACGACACAACAGAAACTAAACTGGGGTTGGAAATGAGTCCTAACAACACAACAGAAACTAAACTGGGGTTGAAAAGAGTCCTAACACACACAAACTAAACTGGGGGTTGAAAAGTCCTAACAACACAACAGAAACTAAACTGGGGTTGGAAAGAGTCCTAACACACAACAGAAACTAAACTGGGGTTGAAAGAGTCCTAACACAACAAAACTACTGGGGTTGAAGAGTCCTAACCACAACGAGTATGGGGTTAAATCCTACGACACAACAAAATAAACTGGGGTTGGAAAAAGTCCTAACACACAACAAAACTACTTTGAAAAGATCCTATCGACACAACAGAAACTAAACTGGGGGTTGGAAAGAGTCCTAACGACACAACAGAAACTAAACTGGAGGTTGAAAGAGTCCTAACAACACAACAGAAACTAAACTGGGTTGAAAAGAGTCCTAACAACACAACAAAACTAAACTGGGGTTGAAGAGTCCTCCACGCCTAACTGGGGTTGAAAAGAGTCCTAACACACAACAAAACTAATGGGGTTGAAATCCTAACACACAAAACTAACTGGGGTTGAAAAGAGTCCTAACAACACAACAGAAACTAAACTGGGGTTGAAAAGAGTCCTAACAAAACAACAAAACTAACTGGGGTTGAAAAAGTCCTAACACAACAAAACTAAACTGGGGTTGAAAAAGTCCTAACACACAACAAAACTACTGGGGTTGAAAAGAGTCCTAACACACAACAAACTACTGGGGTTGAAAAGTCCTAACCCACAAACTACTGGGGTTAAAGTCCTACACACACAACTACTGGGGTTGGAATCCCACAACAAAACTAAACTGGGGTTGAAAAGAGTCCTAACAACACAACAGAAACTAAACTGGGGGTTGAAAAGAGTCCTAACGAACACAACAGAAACTAAACTGGGGTTGAAAAGAGTCCTAACAACACAACAGAAACTAAACTGGGTTGAAAAAGTCCTAACACACAACAGAAACTAAACTGGGGTTGAAAAGAATCCTAACAACACAACAGAAACTAAACTGGGGTTGAAAGAGTCCTAACACAACAAATAAACTGGGGTTGAAAAAGTCCTAACCCACAACAGAAACTATGGGGTTAAAGTCCTCA